>NW_027411876.1:0-112875 GCF_047663935.1 Musca autumnalis
ACAAAATCGATTAGTTGTCAATGAGAGCCGTAACTAAACTTTTCTGAGCGACATTGCAGAACATTTCGAAGCTGAAAACGTCATCTTGTGGTATTTTATAGCGGCTCTTAAAATAAAGGATGAAAAGGTCATTGAAGGAAACCAGTTAGAAGGTCGAAGTGCTCTACGAAAATAATCCTCATTCGATTTGACTGAAGACATGTCATCTCAAAAATAAGCTAAATCAACAGTGAACAAAGACATAACGCTAATTCCTGATGGCTTACAGGGTCTCTAGCAAAAACTTCATCACGCCATAACACGGAAGTTCGACTCACGGCGGATCTGTCCTTCGGGGTTCTTAATATACTCACCAAAGCCTTTCTTCTCCAAGAGGAATTTTCCGTGCCCCAGACTTTCACCTCTATTTTGTTGCCAGTGTAAGTTGTAGTTGTTTTACACAAATGGACATTTTTAAATGGTTATATTTAGCTCACCCCGTTTGTTTTATTATTTATTCTTGGGTCAAATTTAGTAATTCAAATTTCACCCTCTTCCTGTCAACCGATTAATCTGAAATTTTGTATACACTTTGGATTTTGGTGACAATACAATTATGTTTATTCATTATCATTATAAATTCAAGATGGCCGCCGCTACAAAATTGCGGATAACGTAGGTTTTATCAATCCCATCAATATGGGTATCAAATGAAAGGGCTCAACAAGCAGAATACAATATACTATAAACATTGAAATCCAAGATGGCGGCCGCTACAAAATGGCGGATAACGTAGGTTTTATCAATCCCATCAATATGGGTATCAAATAAAAGGGCTCAACAAGCAGAATACAATATACTATAAACATTGAAATCCAAGATGGCGGCCGCTACAAAATGGCGGATAAAGTAGGTTTTATCAATCCCATCAATATGGGTATCAAATGAAAGTGCTCAACCAGTAGAATACAATGTACTATATAAAATTAAAATCCAAGATGGCGTTCTCTACAAAATGGCGGATAACTTAGGTTTTATCAATCCCATCAACATGGGTATCAAATGAAAGGTCTCTACAAGTAGAATACAATTTACTATGCAAAATTGAAATCTAAGATGGCCGCCGCTACCAAATGGCTGATCAATCAATCCCACCAATATGGGTATCAAATAAAAGGGCTTGACAAGAAGAATACAGTGCACTATACAACCTCAATATTTAAGATGGGCGCAGCCACTAAATGGCGTATAATTAAGATTTAAATTTAGAATTTGAATCTGTAATTTAGGTATCTGATTAATCCAGCCTGAATCCATCACCCAAGTCAAGATTTTTATGGTGTTGAGGACTGTGTGGCGTTAGGGTGGCTAAAAATGATACGTCGTTAGCGGTACACCACCCAAGTTAAGGTGAAAGGTTAAAACGCGCCGAGAACTGTATGGCATTAGGGTGGATAAAATGATATGTCGTTAGCGTTTTCCCCTCAAGACTCAGGCGCATCTTCTGGTACATAGCCTTGCCCCTTTATTGGACCTCTGGGGGATCGACGGTTTAAATGTCCATTACAAACATTACGAACAAAATGGTAAAAAATATATAAACAAGTAAGAACAGACTATAGTCGGACGGGGCCGACCATGTGATACCCTATACCACTATCCCTGTGCACTAGCTTTCCGGGCTAGCTGTTATAAGATGTGCATTAGAAATTTTACCAATTTTCACACAAAAGTTTTGATCAATTTAACCCGCTAAATATTATCCGATCATACCGTTGACTTGCACGCTACTTCTTCATCTCAAACCAAAACTACGTTTAAAATTTCGCGCCGATCGGACTATTATTGCGACCTACAGAGCGGCTACAAAATCGAGCAAAAATTTTGTTTTTGGTCCATTTCATCCCTTTAACATTTCACGATCATCGCCAAAAACTAATCAGTTCTATTCTGGTCCAAAACCCGACCTCCATACTAAATTTCGTGACAATCGGTCCATAATTGCGGCCTCTAGCTTGATTACAATTTTTAATGGACGGACAGACGGACGGACGGACGGACGGACACACATCGCTAAATCGCTTTATCTCGTCGAGATATGAAGTTTGGTATACCACATGAGGGGTCTACGACGAATATTTCGCGGCGTTACATGAATTTTTGGAAAACAAACTTATTATACCCTTTTCCACATTGTGGTATAGGGTATAAAAATACAAACACAAATAAAACAGAAACTGCAACACAACGTAAACGAAGGCTTCAAAAAGCGAAAGAAAAGTATAAAGCAAAACGATCTAAAGAAAGTGAAGGTGATAGAAATAGTCGATTACAGAAACTACGGGAACAATTAGCGTCAAAAACATCTGAGCAATATGAGGCCAGGTTAAAAAAGCAACGTCAGCGATATACACAAATGACGGGGTCAGAAACGCCTGAAGAATATGAAGCCAGGTTAACAAAACAACGGGAGCGATACACACAGATGTGTGTTGCCTTTAATACTATCATGGGCTTCTACAATACATAAAATGCAGGCCAGCACTGTGGATCACGCAGCCGTATACTTAGGTGCGAAACGGTTTGAAGAAGGTCTAGCCTACGTGGCTCTTAGTAGAGTAAGATCTTTGCAGGGACTACGTATAGAGGAGTTGGACTGCAATAAACTAACGGGCAAGAAACCTTGCAATAATGAAGCACTAAATGAATTAAACAGAAAGCGAAATAAAAACTAAAAACTAGAAAATAAAAATAGGTAAAAAAAACTTTTTAAGTTAAACGGTTTTATGTTAAACATACATTGCAATGTTTAAGATAAATGTACTAAAAACCAAAAATAATAAAATTGATACAGTCGTGGGAATTATAAACATATGCATAGACTAGACTAAAATAAAACCGTGGGGCACGTCAATTGTCTACAATCGTTGATTAAAATGTTTGTTTTGTAATGTTACACTATAATTAGGCAGTTGTTCAACCGACAACGATGGACGTGTGATAAGTAGGGCTAGAATGTGGAAACAAGCTAGCAAGCTCGATTATAAGCGAGTTTTAGTGTTTCATAGTGGTGAGCGAGTAGTACTTTGTCGATTAAAGACAAACTACGAGCAGTGAAACGATTCCTCGCCAGCCAGCAGTGTGAATGTCCAACGATAAATTAGTTGAAACATCTCTTTTATTTACATGGAGTGTATAACTATTGGAATTTCCATGAGCAAGAAAATAGTAAGTAATTTCCTCACCGTCTGCGGGCCAACTGCCTAACGACGAATTAAACGATTCTTCTATCGCACATTAAGTCGATAATTTGTAGACAATTGACGTGCCCCACGGTTTTATTTTAGTCTAGTCTATGCATATGTTTATAATTCCCACGACTGTATCTATTTTATTATTTTTTGGTTTTTAGTACATTTATCTTAAACATTGCAATGTATGTTTAACATAAAACCGTTTAACTTAAAAAGTTTTTTACCTATTTTTATTTAAAATATGAGTTTTTATAAAAGTTTTATGAAAACCCAAGGTTTATTTTTTTAATTTTTGAAAAATTTTTTTTTTTTTTTTGAAAAAAATAAAAAAAATCTATTTTCAACGAGAAATTAATTATAAATGAATACTAAAAATAATCTTCGCCTAAAAAGGCAAAATTTTCAACAAAAAAAAAACTTTTCCATTTTTTTTTATTTTTTTGTATTTTATGTCCATAGAAGAGAAAAACCAAAAAAAAAAAAATTGACAGAGCGCTTTTTAAATAAATTCGCATGTTTAGGTTTTTTAGGTTTTCACAATTTTTTTTGGAAACCGCTAGTCCTATAAAAATGGGAAAAAACAATGTTGTAGCAGTGAAAATTGTCTACATAATTGTCCTTTATAATATTTCCGTAGGTTTTACTTCTATTGAGATACAGAAGTTCAAATTTGGACAATACATTGACTGTATAGCATCCTTATAAAACAATGTCATGACTGCAGTTTTCCATGTTAAACTTATATATCTCGAAACTGGTACAACCTAAGAAAAAATTACGAAAGCCATTCTTGTAGAGACTTTTCACTGCTATACGATTTTTTATACCCTCCACCATGAGATGGGGGGTATATTAAGTTTGTCATTCCGTTTGTAACTACTCGAAATAAACATTGTCCGTCTGTGGAAATCACTCTAGGGGTCCGAACGGATTGAAGTAGGTTGATGAAATTTTGGTAGAATCTATTATATGTACTTAGGATTTTTTGTATTGAAAGCGAGCTATGTAGGTCCACGTTTTCGTATAGCCCCCATATAAAGTGACGCGTCGTCGTTTTAAGGAATTTTTAAGATATTTGTCCAATTTTACCACCGAATTGGTTGTAATTTGGTATTTTGTGTCTCCAGAGGCTAAAGTAACATTTCTACCAAAGTTTGTTTATATAGGTCCACGTTTTGGTATAGCCCCCATATATAGTACACGTCACTTCAAGATACTTTGAATGTATTAGTCTCATTTTACCACAGAATCGGTAGTAACTTTGTATTTTGTGTGTCCAGAGGCTAAGAAACATTTCTACCATAAAACGTTTATATAGGGCCACGTTTTGATATAGCCCCCATATTACGATATCTCCCGATTTTACGTATTTTGAAGGTTTTATCCTCATTATCACACCGAAATGGCTAAAATTTGGTATTTAGTCTTCGTTGGGGGTATAAAACTTTCTTCCAGAAATGTGTAGGTATAGGTCCACGTCTTCATATAGCCCCCATAGAACGGTACAGCCCGATTTTCGGTATTTTGAAGGTTTTAGCCTCATTATTCCATCGAAGTGGCTGAAATTTAGTATTTAGTCTTTTTCTGGGCAACAAAAATTTCCCCTTAGAAATTTGTCGGTATATGTCCACGTTTTAATGTAACCCTCATAGAACAGTATATCCGAATTTTCGGTATATTGAAGGTTTTAGCCTCATTATAACACCGAAATAGCTGCAACCACCTGAATTTTTTCAATATCCCATCGAAATGACTGACATTTGTTCCCCACCGAAATAGTTGATATATGGTATTAAGTTTTTGATAGGGTTATGAAACATTCGGTATAGGTCGACGTCCTCAAATAGCCCCCATAGGACCGTACCTCCCGATTAAAGGTATTTTAAAGTTGTGGCCTCAAAATACCACCGATATGACTGAAATTTAGTATTAAAACTGCCATGAGTATGTAAAATATTGCAGAACAGAATTATCAGTATAAGCCCTTTTCTTCAAATAACCCCCATAGAAGCATACTTCCTGATTTTCGGTATTTAATTGTCCGATGGTGGTACAAAACTTTCCATCTGAAATTTTCCGGAGTTGTTCCATGTTTCTATATAGTCCCCATAGAAAGGTCCCTCCCAATTTTCGGTATTTTGAAAATTTTAGCCACATTATTCAACGGGAATAACTGAAATTTGGTATTTAGTCCTCGCTAGAGTAACGAAACTTTAATCCATAAATTTATCGGTACAGGTCAACGATTTATACAACCTCCATAGAACGGTGCTCCCGATGTTGTTAATTATCCAAATCCAGAATATCTGGGTTTAGGTCTAGTCAGTGTTGCCCAATTTGATGTATTTCGCTCCATTCGGAAAATTGTAAATATTGGTCCATGTTTTGGAAAGAACAAATATGTCGCCCCATATGAGCTGTTTTGATGGGAGTATTATCAGTTTAGATATATGTACTACTGCTGCAATAAAACGAAATTAAAATAATTTTTCATTTCACTTCAATAAAGTTCGTGGTGGAGGGTATAAAAAGTTCGCTTTTCTTACTTGTTCTAGTCTCATTTCGGTAAGACTTACCGTTTTCAAACAAAATCGTGAAAACCTAACAAAAACCCTAAAAATGTGACCTGAACTTCTGCCATATCTCGAAAATGATAAAACCTACGAACATATTTTAAATGTAAATCTTGTATAGGAATTTTCACAGCTACAACATTTTCTTCAGTCCCATTTCGATAGGACTTGCGGTTTCTCTGAAAAATCGTGAAACCCTAAGAAAACCTTAAAAATGTGAATTTTGAATTTTGTGACCGCGATTTGTTTAAAACGCGCTCCGGCGATTTTTTTATACCCTCAGCGTTTATGCTAACGAAGGTATATACTCATCGAAATAATGGTTTTAGACCCCAACTTTGTTTGGACGAAATCCGTTTCAGACAATTTGAAGTTGATTGAGCACTGTCCGTCCGTCCGTCTGCTGTCTTTCTGTCTGGAGCGCACGATAACTCTCGAACGGATCAACTGATTCGGTTCAAATTTCGCTTTCGTAATATTTTGTCCAAACTTAGTTTAAGTTCGAAGATGGTTATATCGGACCACTCCTTCCGGTACCTCCACCACAAAAGTTCGAAAATGTCCGATTTGGCCCATACTTTGCACATCTTGAAACTTGTACCAGACTTACATGAGGTTCCAATATGGACTTAATCGGACCACTTCTTCAGGTACCTCCCACACAAAAGTTCGGAGGGTGGTTCGGTGGTTGGAGCGCATGATGATTCTCGAACAGGTCTGCCGATTCGGCCCAAAACTAATTTTTGAAAAAAAAAAAATTAAAAAAAAAGCTTTCAATTTGTATACCCTACACCAAATGTGTTCTTCTTTGACACAGCGGTGTCGAAGTTTTTCGGCAATTTACACACATACGACCCGAGTGCATAGAAAGAGCGTACGAAAAAGAGATAATGTTTTGATTTGTTTTTGTTTTGTAGCGTTCGTGCATAAAAATACACTAACACACAGTCATAAGTTGCCAATAGTTTGAATACATTCACATTTTGGGCTGTTCTCTTTTTGGTCACGTCTGCCCTACACCACTATGTGGAAAGGGTATTATAAGTTTGTTTTGGTAAAAATTCATGTAACACCGCGAAATATTCGTCGGAGACCCCCAATGTGTCTGTCCATTATAAATTGTAGTCAAACTCCAGGCCGCAATTATGGACCGATCGTCACGACATTTTGCATGGAGGTCGGGCTCAGACCAGAATAGATCCCTATTTTTGTTGGAGATGATCGTGAAATATTTAGCGGGTGAAATGGACCAAAAACATAATTTTTATCCAATTTTGTAGCGGCTCTGTAGGTCGCAATAATAGTCCGATCAACACGAAATTTTAAATATGGTAAGAGTATATGACAAAGAAGTAGCTTGCAATTTGAGATGCCGATCTGATAATATTTAGAGGGTTAAATGGACCAGAACTTTTATGTAAAAATTGTGAAAAATTTTAATATACAGCTTATATCTTTGTTTCTGAGAGACACATTCTTCCCTTGTGAGTTATATTTGGAAGACGATCTCTTGACCTTTGCACTGATGTCGATTACGTTTATGTACGTGATCAGATAACAGAGCTACAGCCTAATTTATCCAGTTTTTTGTTTGAAGTGTAGTACTTTACAATCTAGAGGTCGCAATTTTAGCTCAATATTTACGAAATTTTGCAGGAGGTAAGATTTTAGGTAGAAGAAAATGCCTATAACTTTGCATGATGATCTGATATTATATAGCGGGTGACATAGACCATTACATTTGTATGAAAACTATACAAATTTTATTTTTGGTCCATATTTTAATTCCTGGAGGGCATATACCGACAAAGTAGCATAAATATGGAATAATAACTACTGACCTTTCCCCTGATGCAAATTGCAATAATGTGTCTGCTAGATAACGGGCCTACTGCCTAATATATAATGAGTTTTGTGTAGAGAACTAAAATTTCCTCTCATGCTACAAATTGTCTCTATCATGACAGAGAAATTTTCAGTTCAGTTGTCAAATTGGATTTTTTATACAAATATTGCAACGACCCCACCTATTGTATACCTCAGGATTTAGGGTGAAGGGGTACAAACAAAATACGACCAAAGATGTGTCTCATCGAAATATTGGTTTTAGATCCCAAGTATGTTTGGACGAAATTCGTTTCAGACAATTTGGAGTCTATTAACCCTGGCGTCTATTAACTGGCTGGTGCGCACGATAACTCTCAAACGGATCTACCGATTAGAACTAAATTTTATACTTCGTAATATTTTGCCCAACTTTGTTTAAGTTCGAATGTAGGCTTTGTCGGTCCAGACCTCCCCAAAACAGTTCAAAATTGTTGTCGAAAATTTGTGTGAACGATAACTGGCGAAGTGAGCAATCGATTTGCTCCAAACTTTCCATATATTATTATTCCTTCCAGATATAGATCGGATGAGACTATATCGGTCCACACCTTAGGGTAAGAGTCGTCTCGAGTTGTTTTGAATTTGTTCAGCAGATTGTACTTGCGCCGCAAATCCTCAAGATAACTCTCAAGGGGATTTTCTGATTGGTCGAAACTTTGCACATAGTATTATTTTATCCACATGTATCAGGTTGGAATATGGATTATATCGGTCCGTTCTTCAAGTACCCCCCTCACAAAATTTGGGAAAAGTGCAGTTTGAGGACCCGTATCGGATCTTTTTGATTATTATTATTATTATTTTTTTTCTGGTCCCTTTTCCGGGGTAGGTCATACTTCCTGAGATAATAGTCCAGAAGTTCCAAAAACCCCTGCCGGCTTGAATTGGTATAGCCCCATATTACGATATATACAGATTCCACGTATTTTGAAGCAAACTCATGTTACAAAATAAATATATTTTTATATGGCAGAGGCTGAGGGTATATCACCGTTAGCGCAGCTGACTTATACTATCTTCTTTGGTGTGTAATTGAATATAAATAATTTTGGGATTTATAAATTTGTTTGCATGCACAATTTTTGAATTTCTATTCATTGTTAGTTATTTCTACCGGTATAAAATATATTTTTGATGTCACAATATATGCCCACAATGAACTATTTTCGAAGCACATGTGAGGTACAAGTGCACAATTTTTGGACGATACATCTTCAATAAACTCGCAATTTTCCCAATTATCAAATACACCAAATTGCATGGTATATATATTTATTTATTTTCGGTGTATTCCAAAAAGGAACCTGACATTCAAAGAAAATTTGAAGATGTAGCAGGAGATGCTAATCAATGTGAATTTTCCAATTTTCGATTATTTTTTAGAAATGTATATTTTATATAATTGTTCCACAAACATCCCAGTAGGAACAAGGAAGGCTTCTGTTATACCAATGGATTCATATTAAGTTATTGATATGTGACCTAGATTTTATCGCCGAGTCCGAACGGCGTGTCCTATGTTGCCACTGGTAGAGACGTTTTTCATGGCTGAAATACTGAAATACTAAAGGATATTTTGCCACCGTTAACAATTTGATGGGAATCGAACCCGGACATTCAGCGTGCAAGGCGGTTGCACATAACTAATTCCTACAGGTTGTGGTGTAGGGTATCACATGGTCGGCCCCGTCCGACTATAGCCTGTGCTTACTTGTTTTTTTTTCTAACTAAGCGTTTACACACAGGCAGTATTGGCAAGACAATAGCAAAGTTACAAACCATTTTCACCAATACATTCATACTTTTCTCTATACACATTTAAAGATTTTTAAATGTATTTGTGAAAAAGGTTTGTATTTTTGCTATTGTCTTACCATTTGTAACCGCAGGGTAAGTTTTCTAATCGAACCAAAAAATATATTTGGAATAATATTTTAACAATAATTTTTTTCTCTTTTGTTGTTGTTATAACATGCAATTTATAAAACCAATGTTTTTAATTTTGGTTTCATATTTTTTCACTTTGTCTAGATTCTGTATGTATTTTTAATTTATCTTTTAGAGGTTTATACGGACTCTGAGGTAGTGTAATTTAGATTTGCTCCCAGATTTTTTTAATATTTTTTATTTTCCTCGAAAATAAAACAAATTTTAGAAATTATGGTGCATCTACGGATAGATGTCAAATGCTTTTACTGAGATATGCATACAATTTCTCAATACAACAAATAAGACATTTTAAAATATTTTTTCTTTATAAGAGAATAAAAACCGCTAAAACTTTTGCGTGAATCGGCCAATTTTGTGAACCAAAAATCAAAGATTCGCACGCAAAAAAAATGTTTAATTTTTTTTCAAATTGAATTGTAAATTTAAATTTTGTTTTTACCATATATTTATATACAAAACAATACACATAAGTTTTTATTATAACGAAAAAGAAAATTGTGCAAGTTTTCAAAAATGGAACCAGCTATAAAATCGGCTAAAAACCAGATGTGCGTATGATTGTTATTGTAATATATCTAATTAACAACAATCATACGCGTCCCCACATGTTTTTAAATTTTGTATGTCCAATGCCACACGTACAAATTTTCGTTAAAGTATATTGAGTATTTTTGGAAGATTTGGAGTAGGGACGAGTATAAACTCAATTTACTTTATTTATCATAGTGTAGTTAAATGTATAAGGAATCAAATTTCTCTTACCATTTAACAAATTGACGAACATCATCCACAAACTGTTCAAATTGATTGTGAACACCGAAGAATTCGTTTTATTCGCTTCTTACAAATTGAACGAGTTTCGTTCGTTCATACTATTGTGCATTCCCATAGCTTGTTGGTGATTTATGCTATTGACCAAGCGTGCTTACTATGCTCGTTTTTGTTATAACAAATGACACGTATTTTCTTGTTCTTTTTGATCTTCCCTTGTATGGCAGTGCAATGTAAAGCAAAGTTTATCGTACCAACACAAAGAAACAACATTTTCTTCTCCATTTCTGCTTTTAACACCTTTGAGACGTTGTGTCACATGTGTTAAGCAATTCATGATTACAAAGCATATCTTGTTCCCTTTGGGGAGAACAAACATGTAATGCTATAAAGGGGAAAACAGTTAACGTAAAATAATTACAGAAATGCTTAATGTGCAAACGCCGAGGTGGTAGCAAGCAAATGCTGGGGCAACTACACGCACACTTACATATTTGTATGAATAAAAATGCGATTGACGAGGATTTATTTGCAGCTTGTTTGGCCCATAAAAATGTTTATGTTAAAGTTACGTAAATGTCAAAAATTTAATGCAATAATAAGATGGGTGGGTATAAAGGGAATAATGGCTCAACTGCCAGTCTCCACCTGTTCATGGTATAACCTGCTAAAAACCAACGAAGGCAATGACTACTTCTTATGGTCCAACCACAATGGGTAAATTTCGACTTGTTTCAAAATGGCTTACACGCTGAATGCCTAGATTCCGATTTTCAGGCTAAACAGTAACATTTGCTTACATATCCTGCTTATTATTTTCTGCTAAGTATATCTTCTCTATAAGTAATGTCGAAACTAACGCCTCGTTAGACAGACCGTTCGGACTCGGCTGGACTCATTGGCATGAGAGAAGTATCATCGTCCTTTGAGGGAAGTTTTTTAGAAGTGTAGTTGTGCTAGTTAGTTACATATGGTAAAAACCAAATTTATTTTGCGATACCATTTGAAAAAATTAAAAAAATTTTTGCGCGCACAACTACGGTTTTTTAAGGAAAAAAATTATGGTTTCAAATTCGTTCTCGTTCATAAAATCGCCCGCTGCGCGCAAAAGTTGTTCTCATGTAAAGAAAAAATATTTAAAAATGTCTTATTTGGTTTTATAAGAAAATGTATGCGTAAATCGCTTACAGCATTCCATATCTATTCGTAGGTGTTTACATATTTACTAAATTTATTTTCATTTTCGCGAAAAATCAACAAATAATAAAAAAAACTTGACGTAAATCCAAATTATCCTGCCCCATAATCCGTACAAACCTCTAAAAATTAAATTAAAAATATCTACAGAATCTAGACAACGCATAGAAATATATGAAACAAAATTTATAGAGATTGGTTATATAAATTGTGTATTATAGCAACAACAAAAGAAAAAAAAACTATTGTTGGGATATTGTTCCAAATATAGTTTTTTGATTGATTAGAAAAATTAGAAAAAGAAATATTTGGAAGTTCTCCAAATATTTCGCTAAAATCCCATACAATAAATTATGTGTTCTGCTAACACTTCACCAAGAAATATAGATTACCACAGCGAAAGTTTAGCTGCTTACTTTGTTAACTTATAAGGATAGGAAATTAAGAGAAATATTGAAATTACAATCATTCAAAAAATATGAAAATTAAAAAGCCTGTCATTCGCGAATTAGTTAAAGTCAGGATATGGGCATGCGTTTTTAGACACAGCGAATCAATCTCTTTCAATTTTTATGCATGTTTATGCAGCGGCCAAAGTGTGCCGTTTGCTGCATCACACAGTGCAAAAAACCTTAAAGTGGCTAAAAGTTGCTCAATGTACATACGATATTGATGCGCATCCTGTTTCAAATAGATTCTTCAAGAACCGCGGATGTGCCTCCACATTCTATTTAGGGCGATATACCCATATTACTGGCAGCGTTCGAAAACTTACATTAAGGTACCGTACAATAACGTTTTGTAGCGTACCTAGCATGAAAAGTTACACTACGATAAGGTACCGTACATGTACACAAACTTTAAAAAAAATTTTAGCGTTTGTGTACATGTACCCAACGAAAATCGTAGCGTACATGTTTGGTACGCAACCACCATTGTAAAGTAACAACCACGTACCCAACCAAAATGGTTGGGTACGTACGTTATAAATGTTGCGTGTACATTAAAAAACCACGTAGCGTACATCATTATGTACCCTAAAAAACAAATAGAGGTTGCGTACACCTGAGTGATGTTTATGAAGAGGTTGCGTACACCTGAGTGATGTTTATAAAGAAATACTAAATATGAATGGCATGAGGAAAAATACAACCATAAAAATAAGAGTGAATATCGTATAAATAAAATACAAAAGTATATATATTAATATTTAACCAGTAAATATGAAAACATTTATTTATTTTATAAAAAAATAACGAATATATAAAAGATTAACATGTGAAAACATATGTAACAGATTATATAAAATACTAAAGAAAATAGAATTAACAGGAGAAAGCTCAACTTTCATAATTGAAATCCCCATTGACTTTAACCATTAATATATGTTCAAGATTTGTTGCTGACATGCGGTTGCGCTGATCAGATAATATGTATTTAATAGCAGAAAATAAGCGTTCCACACTTAATTGGGTTGACGGTACAATATTATCAATCTCACTGATTATGGTTTTCTGAGAGTACCAAAATGCTATTATATTCTCATTTAGTGGCAATCTTGATTGCCGCACATAAGTGGCAAAATCAGCTTCTAAATTGTGTAAATTAGATGAACTCGGAATTTTTGTGGCAGGATCTATCATTTGCAGATAATCGGAGAAAGATTTGGCTGCATGTGGTCTGCTCGGTGATGGAGTTTCCTCTAATATTGGGTGGCTTGTATTGTGTTCTGAAACATAAACGATCATTGATATAAAAAATATGCATTGTTTTGGTTTACTTTAGAAAACTTTGCTTCTGTTGACTTCATGCGTTTATATAACGATATTATGTAGCTCTTCGCCCTTTGTTTTTGTTCGTAAGTTATGCATACTTTGATTCGTGGATCCAAGAACACAGCTGCGTTAAACAGTTAATTTTCTAAAAGTTTATCCTTTCTTACCTTCAAGGACTCCTTGAGAAGGGTTTTCATTTTGCTATCCGGTAAAGCGTCAATTTAAAATGTTATATCCATAACAATAATATATAGTTCACTATAGCACAACTGTTCGCTTTGTAACTTAATAGGTTTATATAGTCCCAAGAATTCAGTTGCGAAAGACCATTCTTCAGATTCAAGAAATAAATCAGGATAATCCTTGCTTAGTGTTTTTATAATATCCTTCATTTCCAGGATTCTTTATATGTTGAATTCCAACGTGTTGCACAATCAATGATAGGTTTTTTGTAGAGTTCACTTCTTAGAAAATTTAAAATCATTTTACTTCTAAGTTTTTTTTACCACGAGTCGTATCTTATCGACATTGTCTTTTATTGCCGACTGTTTCAGAACATCGTTTACACACAGTTTGGAGAGTGTGAGCACCACAAAGAATGCTAGTAATTGTGTTCGATGAGATGTTAAAATCTATTGATTCAATAGCTATTCGGCAATCGATATAATCTTCATCTTCTTCGAAATTCACGGCATCATTATCTATCGACAATTGCATTTCAGAGTTCAGGATTCGTACAGTTCTGAGCATATTTGATCCGTTGTCGGTTGTAATCGTTAAAATATTACGTAAATCAACATCATATTCCTTTAGAACATCCAATATAACTGTTTTTAAATATTCAGAAGTGTGACTTGATCTAAGTTCTTTTATAGCCAACGTTTTAACAACGATTTTACCATGTTTAATGTATTGAACAGCATACTTAAGTCCAGCCTTAAGGGAAAATAATATCCCTTTAAGATAGTTTGAGATTTCCGTTTTAATATTTTTTGAGAAAGCTATAAATCGTTCCATTCCGTTATGTTCATTTACCGTTATCCCGAGTACACTTAAGACAGGTTCTATAAGAACTTTGAAGGCTTTATCTTCGTCCATATGTAAAGGACGTTAATTTTTTTTTTTTTTTTTGTAAACAGTTCCACCAATGCTGTTTCAATGTTTTTTGGATTCACATTTTTTTAATAATACTTTGACGTCACTTTTTTTCTTTTACGTTTTCCCGCTTTTGATCAATATAGTTCGCATACAAATCTGCGGAATGCCAATTTAAAACATTGTTGACGAAATTTTGTAAATTACACACTGTTTTATTTGATTCGTTTGTACTGAATATATCACGAAGAACAATATTTTTTGCTCTTGGCATTTTTATAACTATTCTCACTTAACGTTTTAAAATGAAATAAATAGCATTTGCGGGGTTCTTTTGCATATATAGTTTGCAAAAAATGATTTTCTTAAAAAAATTAATTACCTGCAACTATTCCAAAGGGTTTTCGCGAAATTTTCCATAAATTATACAATAAGACTACGAGTGTAACAAACTATAAGTTTACAATTTTTTAACTCATAATTTTTATGATGTCAAAAAGAAGGGACAGGTACTTTATGGTTTTGGTGTGCGGGGAATAATTTTTCTACCTAATTCTGACTTTCTAACTTATCAGAACCAAAATTCCGATAATTCTATCTGTAAACAAACTTTAAAAATATAGCAGACCCAAAGAACAGATGTTGCCTTCACAGCTAGGTACCAGTCCTTGGTTACCTCAAAGGAAAAACACAAAAAAGCAAAAAGTAAATCTTATTGTGGTGTAGCATTTCTTTTTGTAAGATGATGTTGATACTGAAAACAATTTACTTGAAACTGTTCTTCGATGCTTTCTTGACATTGCTAAAATTTGAAAATGAACCACCTGTTTTCACAATACAAATGATACGATTTTTAATAATAAAAAACTCCTCCATAAACTACAGCCCTATAGCAACCCTTTTGAAAAATGTCAAGATTTTAGATATTCGATGAGAGCGTTTTGTTTAAGCATTCCTAACTTCTTGCATAAGTATTTATGACATTTATAGTCCTAATTAATTGAAGATACATATTAATTTATATTTACTTGTATTTCATTTGTATATATTCCACAAAAATTAAACTTAATATTTTTAATACCTTATTAACCAAACAAATGTAAGTGTAACCTACCAACACTTTCTTTCTAAAGGTACATTATGATGTACTCTACGTGGTTTTTTAATGTACGCGCTGATGTACGCAACCTTTTCGGTTGGGTACGTGGTTGTTACATTACGATGGAGGTTGCGTACCAAACATGTGTGTTTGACGAACTTTTCGAATCTCGTTGGGTACACGTACACAAACACTAAAATGGATTTTTAATGTTTGTGTACGTGTACATTAACTTTATAATTTTTTTTAGTGTTTGTGTACATGTACGGTACCTTATGATAAGGTACTGTTGTTTCCGAACACTGATTACTGGCGAATCTCTGTAATTTATGACACACGTTTTTGCAAATAGTATAATCGCATATAAAGGATTCCATTTATCTAAAATTTTTCGAAGAAAATCGCGGTGGTATAGATACCTTGAAAATAGGAAAATCTGCAAAAATATATTTTGACAAATCCTTAGTACTCGGATTTGTCAAAATATATTTTTCCGATTTTCCTATTTTCAAGGTATCTATATCCACCGTTTTAGTGTACGGATTCGAACGCGGAAGGGCTCATTAGGTCTGTCGCGTAAAAAAACTAAACTAACACGGGGTTCAAATAATATTGAATGACACTTGTAAATTTTACACGCAAAAAATAGGGTTTTTAAGAAAATTTAAGCATCAAATTTTGGCCTTTGGACTCCAATTACTAGGTTGCTGTACGAAGCACACTCATGAGATATAGACTAAACGATGTAAAATCACGAGTTCTATAATCTTATTATGAGTTTGAAACATTATCTTGTTGCACGTCCGTTATTAAGAAAAATTCAAAAAACCCTGAAATTCGGACTTCAAAATGTCAGCATCAATTTTAGGTGGATGCAGTGGATATATCGAAAAATCATACACTAGTATCATGTTGCTCATGGAGTATTCTGTGAGCCTTTTTTGGGCATATGTCTATAAAATGTAAGGTTAATCCAGAAATCGGAAGGGACATTAAAAAACTTGTTGGCTTCAACCCATTTTTACCCAGTTTTGATGTCAACACAGCTTCCATGTAAATTAATTTTAATGGTCGACATTTCATTTTAAAGAATTTTAGTCATACTATATAGAAAATGTTAACAGTTCACGAATTCTGAAAGGGTGAAACTCGGATTCATCGATTGTAAAACATTTTGGTTTTTACCATTCGAAAAATGGCAAATAAATCCGAAACAAAGGTTCTTACGCATTCATATTGGAAGCAAGATAATCAATAGTAACCTGAACCGAACTTTTTTATACCCTCCACCATGGAACATTCGGAAGTTATATGGAGAAATAATGTTCTTTATATTACGAAAGTGCCAGGTGGAGAAGTTTTTTGACCAATGGCAGCCCCTAATTTATCTAATACCTAATTTTAGCAAATTCGGTCACCTGAAATCTTGTGATACCGATACCACAAAGTGGGCCTACGTCCTTAAGGTTTAAGATTTTTTTACATCCTCGTATCCCTGTATCATATTTTGATGAGATTTTACCTAAGGTTTGATAAAATCTTAATTATAAGGGAATTCGATAAAAACAATTAAAAAAGTATCAGTCGGCTTTGCCGACAGAGATATACCTTCAGCCTGTGTATATTGAAACAATTTTTTTTCCCACAAAACGTATGTATTTAGGGGGTT
This sequence comes from Musca autumnalis, assembly GCF_047663935.1. Taxonomy (NCBI): domain Eukaryota; kingdom Metazoa; phylum Arthropoda; class Insecta; order Diptera; family Muscidae; genus Musca; species Musca autumnalis. Next base: position 17,250 of record NW_027411876.1, read on the forward strand.
TTAAAATTTTTGGGCTTTTGAACCGACAAAAATGTTGATTAGGATTAAAGATCAGAAGTTTTGCGGAGGACATACTAAAAATAATGGATCTCCAGCCACTACATATCGAGCCCTTCCCGCGAAAAAGATGTAAGCGACATTTTTTCGATTTTCTTTTTTTACGGAAATCGATAAAGAATATTCCAGCACACCATCTCCCAAATTTTTAGAACTCTGCCACGTACCGTTACGAAATTAGAGCAAAAAAATTTTGATGTAAGCGCCCTTTTTATTTTGTTTGCATTTTTAGGTGACAGCGAATTGTCGCTTACATCAAAATTATACATTAACATACCATGTAGTTATTCGACTATATTACAAGAAATACGCTTTAATCTTATAATTTTCAAATAAATACTTGCTATTAAAGTAAGTTGCTTTGTTTTTAAATTATAGACGTGAATTACTCTAAAATGATTTGTTCCAAATAAAATGTTTTAATGTAACCGCCACTTCTTAATGTAACTGTCTGATTGCGTGACAGCGAAAAAGATGTAAGCGACACTAATTACCTTTACATTGAAGATATTCCACAAATTACTTATTTTTTTAGTAAATAGCATTTAGTAACTGAATTATACCAAAACTTTATTAAAATTTTTGGTTAGATCAAAAGTTATTTAATAAAAACCGTCTCCTGTAAAATTTGCTTTTTGTCGCTTACACCTTTTTCGCGGGAAGGGCTCGATATGGTGCCATAGGGTGTTTTACACCCTTCGGGCTGTTTGCTCAAGAAGTATGGACTTGCCCCTGAAAAAACTTTTACCATCGTAATTGCGGCAGCGAATGCAAGTTGATTCAACAAAAATCAAAGTGATTCCATATCAGGTCTTAAAGTGAACTTATCCGAAATTTTGTGTGGGAGGTACCGGATGGAGTGGACAAATACAGTCCATATTTGAAACTGATCTATATCTGGTAGATATATTAGGAGGTGTAAAGTATGGACCACTTCGGCCACTCCCTTCAAGAGTTACCGTACGAACAATTTGTCCGAACATTTTTGAACTTTTGTGGGGGAGGTACCTGAAGGATTGGACCGATATGGCTTATATTCGAACTATATTTGCTCAAAATATTACTAAGGCCAAATTTTGGATCGAATCGGCAGATCCGTTAAAGAGTTATCTTGCGCTCCAACCACCTCACACGCTGTCATAGGGGTTTTTTGCAAGTTTCAGGCTTTTTTCTCGGGAAGTATGGACTTGCTCCTGAAGAAACTTGTACCGTCGTATGGGGGGCAGTGAATACAGGTTGCTAAAAGAGAGATGGCCCTTAACAGAACTTTTCCGAAATTTTGTGTGGGAGGTACCCGAAGGAGTGGACGAATTGAGTCCATATTGAAATCTTACCTAAGTCTGGTACACATTTCAAGATGGGCAAAGTAGGGACCAAATCGGTTACTCCCTTCAAGAGTTATCGTGCGCACAAATTTTCCGAACATTTTCGAACTTTTGTGGGGGAAGTACCGATATAGCCCATCTTCGAACTTAAACTAAGTTGGGCAAAATATTACGAGAGCCAAAATTTGAACCGAATCGGTTCATCCGTTCGAGAGTTATCGTGCACTCCAGCCAGACAGACAGACGGACATTGCTCAATAGACTCCAAATTGTCTGAAACACATTTCGTCCAAACATACTTGGGGTCTAAAACCATTATTTCGATGAGGTACATTTTACCCGTATGAAAGTGTATATACCCTCGTTAGCATAAATGCTGAGGGTATAAAAATAGCTCACGCACAAGAAGGTTTTTAAAGTTTTCATACATGAGCTTTTTGACACGACACGCGACATAACCAAAATGGCATGAGCTTTTGTCTCTCATCAATTCTATCGCCATATGATTTCAGATACATATGTATGTATATCATTTTATCGTATTGCGTTTTAATAACAAGATTTTATAGATTTTATGATTTACAATTAGTAAATATGTCGTTTTTCTTAATAGGGGAGACACCGTGCCACCATCGAAATTCATGCCTACATGTACCACAGCACATTCCACAAAATTTCGTGAAAGTCGGTTCGCTAGTTTTCGATATATAACATACTAGTCCCGTGGTCGGGTCTTCGGCCACCAAGAAAGAACTTTTGATCGGAGACGCAACCACCGTTGTTTCGAAAATTAATTTACAAGCCGATGCATTCATAAGTTTAGCGAATATAGCAATTGTAAAACAACAGGCGCCCGAAATTCATCAACAAATATATAGCATTTTTTACCACGGGTCATTCCTAAACATTTTCTGAAAATTTCATGATATTATGTTCAATGGTTTTGACAAAATGTATTGACAAAAGTGGGCGTGGTCATCAGTTTTCAAGACATAACATATTTAAAAAAGTGAGCGTTGGGGTTAGGACTTTGTTACAACCTCGTATCCCTGTATGATGTTTAATTGAGTTTTTACCTAAGATTACATAAAATCTTTATTATAAAGTGATTCGATAAAAATGTTTCACTATAGGCAGATGTTTAACTGAAAACAAGGTGTAGGGGCACACGACATAACCAAAATAACACAGTAAAACAAAATTGAACTTTTTTTTTAAATTACAAGAAACCCCGCACAGATTATGAAAGAGGAACGAAAAAAAGTAGACATCGGCGTTTTGAAAATTTACGTCGGGGAAAAAACCTAAATAGACATGGCAAATTCCGCCCATTTCTACAGGTTTTGAAATATTCGACATCAGATTCCTTGGAATCTTTGCATGTTAGGTATAAAGTGTCTTTGGCAATATTACTGACAGGAATGCGGGGCATCTTTTTATGAAAAATCAACCCTCATGCGAGTCACTAAAGGGGTCTTTTGGTCCCTTTTTTCAGTTGGCATGACCCGTTGTTTTATCGCAAAATTGTGTTCAGCGATGAGGCGCATTTTTGGCTTAACGGGTTTGTTAATAAGCAAAATTGCCGCATATGGAGTGAGACCAATCCACAAGAGACCCTACAGACTCCATTACATCCAAAAAAATGCACCGTATTGTGCGGTTTTTACGCTGGTGGCATCATCGGACCTTATTTCTTCAAAAATGAGGCCGGAGCTCGCGTTACGGTCAATGGAGATCGTTACCGCACCATGATCAATGAGTTTTTGTGTGAAAATATGGATGACATTGATCCGGAGGAAATGTGGTTTCAACAGGATGGCGCTACGTGCCATAGGGCGAACGCAACCATCGACTTATTGAAATCAAAATTTGGCGATAAGTTAATTTCGAGAAGTGGACCTGTCAATTGGCCTCCAAGGTCGTGCGTTTGACACCTCTCGATTATTTCCTGTGGGGCTACGTGAAGTCACTGGTTTATGCTGATAATCCAGCAACAATTGATGCCTTGGAGGCCAGCATTGTTCGTGTTATTCTTGACATACGGCCAGCAGTGCTCGAAAAAGTGACCAAAAATTGGACGTCCAGAATGCACTTCGTCAAGAACAGCCGCGGTGCCCATATGCCCGAAATCATTTTCAAATGTTAATGTCACGTATTGATCTTTCGAATAAAAAAAATTTGATTACAATTTAATTTTTTTGTGTTATTTTTTACAATTTCAAGTTCTATCTTTTATTTCTTGAATAAATTTGTTTTGTTCTTTTTTCGAATAGATGCATGAAAGTATCATGAACTTTAGTTTTAGACGAAAGCAGTTAAAAGAAGAAATATTCTACACAAAATTCCACTGTAAGTCCCAGAACAAACTAGATATCTAAGTAAAATACTTTGTTAAGAAAATGACGTTACAAAATTAGATATTATAGGTAGAAATTGTTTGTTAAACTCTTAGACTCATAATTAAAATTTATTCCATATTGAGTCAAAATGTCCTAAAATACTTAATTTTTTTGGGAATTGTGTCAAAAAGGAAATGTTCCAAATCAATCAATCTAATTAACAAATTTAGTTAGGATGTGGCTAGTTACTTCGATTTCAAGGGTTATTCAAAATCATGGATGCTAGGACTCGTATTTCAGATATGTTTTCACTAGACAATATCCCCACATTTTCACATACAATTTCAGGAACCTATGACTTATCCTAATGACGTTATTTTAGTTTATAGTACTAAAATACGTACTTTTACAATGTCCGATCTGGGTTATCAATATTTTCCCTATATATATTCACCATAGATATTTCAAAAACAGTTTGGATCGAGCACACACAATCTTCTGAAAGAATTTATTATGAAAAAACATCAAAAAAATATATTTTGTGACCGCAGATAACGAAAATGTGAATAAAAACGGTAGAATATGGTCCTAAATAATGTTTGGTTTGATTTAGAACATTTCGTCTTTTGACATAATCCCCAAAAAGTGAAGTATCTTAGGAGATTTTGGCTCAATATGGAATGAATTTTAATTATGAGTCTAAAAGTTTAACAAATAATTTCTACCTATAATATCTAATTTTGTAACGCCATTTCTTAACAAAGTATTTTACTTAGGTATCTAGTTTGTTCTAGGACTTACAATGCAATTTTGTGTAGAATATTTCTTCTTTTAACACCTTTCGTCTAGAACTAAATTTCATGTTACTTTCATGCATCAACTCGAAAAAAAGAACAAAACTAATTTATTCAAAAACAAGTGAGAAAAGGCTATAGTCGGTACGGGGCCGACTATGTGATACCCTACATCACTACCCCTGTGCATAATCTTTTCACTCGAAAACATTTCTTTTAGGGAGATACGAAAGTTTTCACCTCTCTGGCTTTTATACCAAATGACTTAAGGCGAACTGAACCAAAATAATTAATATTTAATTTTATATTTGACTACTCTTGACATCACCAACATCAATAGGCTTCTATCTTTGTGAGAAAATTTCGTGGTGATCCGATCAAAATTCCGACCTTTAGTGTGATTGCAGAAAAAGTGAAAAAAGGGATGCATTACCGACTACTGCGATATCTCTATTTTTTGACCACCAACTCCAACCTAATTTGCGTAATTTTAAAGATGGGATTTTCTACTTCCTTGGTCAGGCTTTGCTTTAAGAAGGTCCCCAACCAAAGGTGTGATATCCGTCATTATTATTAAAATCGCAAAAATGAAAAGTTGGGTTGAATTAGCGACTATTGCGATATCATCGTTGTGTGACCACCTACGACAACATACGTTAATCGTTTCAAAGGTGATATTTTCTACTTTCATTGCCAAGTTTTGCTTTTGATATAACTCTTATAGACGCTGAGATATTTGCTTTGGAATAAAATGTAGACTTTTTCTCCAAATAACTTTTTTGCTCATTCCGACCCCTAATTATAATCCGACCATCACCAAAATCAATAGGCTTCTTCCCCTCCGGGACCCCCATCAACACCCAAAATTTCGTGACGATCCGATCAAAATTGCGACCTGTAGCGTGATTTCCAAAAAAATGGAAAAATGAGATGTATTACCGACTATTGCAATATCTCCGTTATTTGGTCACCTACGCCGACCTAGTTTGCATCATTGTAAAGATGGGATCTCCTACTTTCATAGTCAGGCTTTGCTGTGATATTCGTCATTATAATTAAAATCCCAAGAATGAAAAATTTGGGTTTTATTTGCGACTATTGCAATATCTTCGTTGTTTGGTCACCTACGAGAACTTGCTTTACATCGTTAGAAAGGTGATATTATCTACTTTTATTGGCAGGTCTTGCTTTTGGTATACCCATATAGAAGCTGAGATATTCGCTTTAAAAAAAACGTTGTCTTTTAATCCACATAAGTTTGTTGCCCATTCCGACCCCTAAATATTATCCGACCATCACCAAAATCAATAGGCTTCTTCCCCTCCGGGACCCTCATCCACACAAATTTCGTGACGATCCGATCAAAATTGCGAGATGTAGCGTGATTACAAGGTTTAGATGGACAGACGGACGGACTGACGGACGGACACACATTGCCAGATCGACTCAGCTCGTCGAGGCTTTCATTTTAGTATATATAAGTATGGGTCTACGATCATTATTTCGATGCGTTACAAACTTTCTGGGCAAAACCAACTTATAATACCCTCCCCACATAGTGGTGTAGGGTATAAATATTTGGGTGTTTTGTTGGCAAATTTGATGTATATATTTTCTTGATATATATTGCAAATACATATTTCATTTATTCTGCGACTTATATTCAAATTTGATGGAGATTATTTTTGTCTTTGACGCCTACTATATAGAATGAAGTCTTGTGGGACAAAACTTAACAAACTCAAACTCATTAACCCTGAAACGTGATTTTACTTTTGGCAGATTACTGGCGTTTAGGTACGATTTAGAGTTTTGGTGTATTCGGGGACCTATAGTAAAATTTTATGAAAAATATAGAATATTTTGATCTGATACAATCACATTTTAAAGGAGTTTTTAAACGTTTTTACAAAAAGGGTCCAAAAAGACCCGTTTAGTCACTCGCATGAGAGTTACTTTTTTCATAAAAAGATACCCCGCATTGTTGTCAGTAATATTGCTGAAGACACTTTATACTTAAAATGCAAGGATTCCAAGGAATCTGATGTCGAATATATCGAAACCTGTAGAAATGCGCGGAACTTGCCACGCCCATTTTGGTTACTTCCCGACGTTAACTTTCAAAACGCCCATACACGTGTCCCCTTTTTTCGGTCCTCTTTCATAATATGGCCGAATTATCTTGTAATTATTTTTGTGTTGTACAGTGTAATCTTTCGATTTCTTCCAAAATCTATGTGTTTTACAGCTTAAGAAATGAATTGGTATTAGAATGTTCGAATTAGCTCAAAAGAGAAGTTTTTTCGAAGAAATTTTAAAAATAAAAAAACTTTCTTTTGAAAATTTTTGTTTTTTAGGCGGATATAATTTTTAGTATTAATTTTTAATTAATTTCTCGTTGAAATCGAGCTTGATGATCAATAATGCAAGGAAAAAACAAAACAAAATGCATTTGAAAGAAGAAAAGTTCGAGGACAGCGAAGCCGCTCCACATCCGATATGTATGAGGAGCCTTTATCAAAGGCGAAACATGTCATGTCACATAGTGGTGGGTGTGTGGGTTCGAGTCGTCGGTTTTCCTTTTTCACTTGCATTATTGATCAAGAAGTTCGATTTAAACGAGAAATTAATTAAAAAATTCATATTTGTAAAATTCAAGCCTCCAGTAACTAACACCCTTTATACGTGATTTCTCTGAGTATAAAGGAACAGAATTGGTAAAAAAAAAAAACAAGTAAAAAAGAATCAGTCGGCTTTGCCGACAGAGATATACCCTCAGCCTGTGCAAATTGAAACACTTCTTTCACAAAAAACTTATGTATTTAGGGGGGTTTCAAAATGTTGGTCGTATGAACCGACAAAAATGTTGATTAGGATTAAAGTTCAAAAATTTTGCGGAAAAGTTACTTAAAGGAATGGACCGACATAGACCATGGGGGTGCCATAGGGGGTTTTTACAACCTTCAGGCAGTTTTCTCACGAAGTATGGACTTGCCCCTGAAACAACTTTTACCATCGTAATTGAGGCAGCGAATGTAAGTTGCTTCAACAAAAATCAAAGTGATTCAATAGCAGGTCTTAAAGTGAACTTATCCAAAATTTTGTGTGGGAGGTACGGGATGGAGTGGACAAATATAGTCCATATTCGAACTTGATCTATATCTGGTAGATATTATGAGAATGTGTAAAGTATGGACCAAATCGGTCACTCCCATCAAGAGTTATCGTGCGCACAATTTTTCCGAATATTTTTGAACTTTTGTGGGGTAGGTACCTGAAAGAGTGGACCGATATGGCTTATCTACGAACTTAAACTAAGTTTGGAAACAATATTACGAAGGCCAAATTTTGGCCGGAATCGGCATATCCGTTCGAGAATTATCTTGCGCTTCCACCCCTATACATGGTGTCATAGGGTTTGTTTTTCAACTTTCAGGCTATTTTTTCAGGAAGTATGGACTTGCCCCTGAGGAAACTTGTACCTTCGTATAGGGGACAGTGAATACAAGAAGTTACAACAAAAACAAAGGAGATTCGAGAGCAGGTCCTAAACTGAACTTTTCCGAAATTTTGTGTGGGAGGTACTCGAAGGGTTTACCGATTGAGTCCATATTGGAACCTCATCAAAGTCTGGTAGAAATTTCATAATGTGCAAAGTATGGACCAAATCGGTTACTCCCTTCAAGTGTTATCGTACGCGCAAATTTTCCGAGCATTTTCGAACTTTTGTGGGGGAGGTACCGGAAGGAGTGGACCGATATAATCCATCTTTGAACTTGAACTAAGTTTGGACAAAATATTACGAAAGCCAAATTTTGGACCGCATCGGCACAGATCCGTTCGAGAGTTATCTTGCGCTCCAACCACTGCACACGGTGTCATAGGGTTTTGTGTAACTTTCAGGCTATTTTCTCAGGAAGTATGGACTTGCCCCTAATGAAACTTACAGCGTCGTATAAAGGACAGCGAATACAACTTGCGCAAACAAAAATCAAAGCGATTCGAGACCAGGTCCTAAACTTTTCCGAAATTTTGTGTGGGAGGTACCCGAAGGAGTGGACCGATTGAGCCCATATTGGAACCTTATCTAAGTTTGGTAGAAATTACACGATGTGCAAAGTATGGACCAAATCGGTTATTCCCTACAAGATTTATCGTGCGCACAAGTTTTGCGACAATTTTTGAACATTTGCGGGGGAGGTACCCGAAGGAGTGGACCTATATGGCCTATCTTCGAACTTAAATCGAATCTGGACAAAATATTTCGATACCCATAATTTGAACCGAATCGATTGATCCGTTCGAGAGTTATCGTGCGCACCAGCCAGCCAGACAGACGGACAGACAGACAGACAGACGGACGGACATTGCTAGATCTACTCAAAATTGTCTGAAACGGATATCGTACAAACATACTTGGGGTTTAAAACCATTATTTCGATGAGGCACATTTTTGGTCGTATCAAAGTGTAAATACCCTCTTTAGCCTAAAGGCTGCGGGTATAAAAAACAATGTACCATTTTTTCTTCTGGCAATGACTATAAAACGAGCTGACATTTTTATAGCTTTCCATAAAATTTACTCCGAGTGTTTCTTTTAAAGCTACCGAAAGTTAAACGCCAATACATATAAAATACAAACATATAAACAATGACCAACTAAACTAATTTGAAACATTTGTTAAAAACGATAATTATTTTCACATTCAAAATTACCACTTCCACAACAACACATTTCAATGTCGAACATAATTACACTTAATATGGCTCGTAACCCCTCTTTCGAATTGTCGATTACAGGAAAACTCTTTTATTTCAATTTCACACAATCAGGGCGTGGAAAATCATTTAATAGTCAGCAATTCTATATAATTTTTATTTCAATTTGCTGAATTACTTTAGTCTCCCCCTTCTGTGCGGGGGATGCCAGCCAACAAAAAATAACCATAAAAGCAATTGTTACAAATGTCTAAATCAATGTGGCTTTTACACTTAAACACTCTAATACAATCAGAATTCTTATTTTATTTTTTTTTTCAAATGTCTGATGACATCGTTTTGGCAAAGCGTTTGAAGAAATCCATTGAGTTTTCTTCGCTATGGGGGTATTCTTGTGGGAATTTTCTTTCCTTTTGTGTGTATGTGTTTGTGTGAAAAACTATTTATAATGTTTGTAACAACTTCAACAATATGTAAACGTATACACAAACCTATAGAATATATATTCTCCATTGGCAGAATCTACAAGTGGATTGCGGTAACATGAACATATTTGAGAAATGGTCAGGCACACTCACACACCCATATCAACCCAAACACTATCACAGCCAGCCAAACTTAAACAGACGCATTGGCACCCACGTAAATATGGCTTAAAGCCAAAACCAAAAGTCTTTCAAGAAGCCACCATTATCTTTGAGTGCAGAAAAAGAAATCTTTTGCTAAAAGTCAACAAAGAAAAACTTTTGTCACACACTCTAACGAAATTTTGTTTGTGGCAACAGCAGCAAACGCAGATACTTCCTGCGGAGCAAACAGAAAAAAAAATCAATTACAGCAGAAACTATATTCGTTGCACATACAGTGGGAAAATTGATTGTGGAAATGTATGGGTTCAAAAAATTAAACAAAAACAAGTAAGAACGGCTTCCCTCCACCAGGAGTGGTATTAAAGTAAAATGGAAAAATTAGTTTCCTTTCGTTTCCTTTAAAATATTGAATACCAAATTTCAGCACTTTCGGTAAAACAATAACCTTCAAAATATGGAAATTCGGCAGGTACCGTTCTATGGGGACTATATCAAAACGTCGATCTATACCGAAAAATTTCTGGCGTAAAGTTTTTAGACTCAAAGAAGACTAAATACCAAATTTACGATATTTCAGTAGGATAATGTGGTTAAAACCTAAAAAATACCGTAAATCACGAGGTATGCTTCTATGGGGGATATATGAAAACGTGGACCTATACTAATAATTCTTTTCTGGAACATTTTATAAACCCATGAAAGACTAACTAACAAATTTCAGTCATTTCGGTGGGATATTAACGTCATATACATCACAATTATGAAAATCGGGAGGTATCATTCTATGGGGCTATATCGAAACGTGGACCTATACCGACGAAATTCAGCCGGAAAGGGTTTTACTTCCACAACCCACAAAAACAGAAAAATCGGGAGGTACCGTTCTATTGGGGCTATATCGACAAATTTCATATGGAACGTTTTATAACTCAAATGAGGACTAAATACTAAATTTCAGCAATATCGGAGAAATATTGAGGACACAACCTTCAAAATACCGGAAATCGGGAGGTACCGTTATTTGGGGCTATACGAAGGCGTGGACCCATACCAACAAAATTCTAGGGGACAATTTTATATTCTCAACGAAGGCCAAGTACCAAATTTGCCATTGCGGTGTGATAATGAAGCTAAAACTTTCAAAATACCGAAAATCGGATGGTACCGTTCTATGGGGGCTATGTCAAAGAATTTATGTAGCCCATTTGCAATACCAAACATCCTAGGAGTAATAGAAACATCTATAACAAATTTCAAAACTCTATCTTAAAAATTGCGAGCTGTATCTTGATTTCAACAGACGGACGGACATGGTTATATCGACAAGAATATATACTTTATAGGGTCTCCGATGAATATTTCGATGTGTTACAAACGAAATGACAAATTTAATTACACCCATATTATGGTGGAGGATATAAAAAATATTTTAAATAGAGATACTTCGAGTATTCGATTCTGAAGACAACATATTCTAGTACTAGAGGACAGGGATTTAGAAATTCCATAAAATAAAAATGCCAAAACTAATGTTTTCTAGTCTTACTGTGAAGTTTTTCTAAATCTCTAACTAGTTACAACCAACTATAAAGACAGAGTTCTCAATTAACGGTACAGAAAGCAGTTACGTTACAACAACACCAGAGAAATGCAATTTGCCACTCACGAGCCACTTGCTAAAAAATATGCCTACGTATTGATTGTCACTCCAAAAACAAGTTCATTTAAAATACATACTCATAGACATTCGGTTATACTTTGCTATGTCGTTTTGCCCACTCGGTAACATTTTATCCCTTACCTTCTTACTCGTTGCACATCAAGCGTTTTTTTTAGTAACACTTGTCACTCAGTCGATTGTCTTGTGCTCTGTGTGTGAGAGAGAGAGTGAGAGGCATAATTGGCTCATGTGGCTCGATCACTTGTGATAGCAAGTTTGTTTTACACTGTTTTTTATTCTTCACTACGAAGTTTTACCGTTATTTTGTGTTTTTTATCTTGGGTAGCTAATTTGAATCATTGATCATCTTCAGTCGTGCATTAGAATCAGTGTAGAGCATTAAAAAATAAAAAGTAATAAAATGGAAAATTGTTTGGACGTGAAGACAAAAATTAACCAAGGGTTATATAAAGTAACTCGGCGCCGCAAAGGCACCAGTTTTATTTATTTTATATTAAGACTAATTTTGAATTATAAAAAATAAAAACATTGTATTTCATTTTCTAACAAAATGCCCTGATGTAAGGTATTAACAAAAGCACACACAATTTTACAAACAAAACAAAAGCACACACAAGAATACACAACATACAAAGTCACCCAAAAGACAATCATCATACTTATCACCCATATTCTTCGTGAGTACGTTGTGCCTCTCACCAACGATCAAGAGAGCACTTGTGAGTTTTACACGCAAGTCAAAATTGGATTTACACTCATTCCACCCTCTAATGCTCAAGCATCGGTCGTAAAATCACCAATTGGTTTTTGTTGTGTGGTAAAAATACACGAGTGGAAAACACACTCGCTGTCAAAGCGCTTGAGACTTAAAACCACATGTGTGTATCTAAGTGGCTCGCTTTTGCCTGTGGCTCATTGAAGATCTCTGAACAACACCTAAACCAGCGATGACCACAGAAATACAACCAAAGCGAAGACGTGTATGAACGTATGAGTGAAAAAAGCAACAACCACATTATGCTTTTGTTTGTTTACATTCATTTACACTGTACGTGAGAGAGAGAAGCAACACATACTCCACAATCAAGACAGTAAGGTCTACCGTTGCTAAAAATTTCAAAAATAAATTCTTAAACATCCCTCAAACTATACGAAATCAAAGCCGATATCCCATTTGAAGAAATATTGCTTTATTAAAAGGTTGAACTGAAGCCAATTACTGCGCCAAGCAACCATACATGCGGGACGAACTGATATGGAAAGATCGAACTCAGATGAACGATTTTGAACCCATAATTTCAATAACGCATATTTCTCATCGTGTCGGGGTTATATATATATAGCCTTTGTACCAATACATAGCGTAAAACTATACAATCATAACACAAATATTATTGGTTTCTAATAATAATCATATTAATCAGTAATCGTAATAATAAAGATGGCAATAACAATCAGAAAGTTAATAATATGTAGTTTGTAAGATTTCCTTAGCAGAAATAATCATAATGTATTAGGCTTGTACAGCTGTGTTTATCAAATGTAGTCAGAAATTCATTGTAGTTAACAATTCTGAGGACACAGATATGCTCTCGTTACCCCTGTTATTAATTTTGTAAATAAGTTCCAGTTAACCGAGAAACCACATGGTCGGGGCAGTAGAAGAGCGACGCACAGTGTTGCCGCTTCCATACAAAAGTGGACAAAAATAGAAGGAGTTGACCTATGTTGATGAATTTTTGCACAAGTACTTATAAGGGCATAGCAATGAACATTTGCAACTTTGGTCCATATCGGTTCAGATTTGGATATAGCCCCCTTATATATCTTTCCCCGATTTTGCTATAACTCGGTCAATATTGTCCGAATAGCCTTCAAATTTAATATGTAATATTTTCTTAAGTCTCTGAGTAGCTCTACCGATTTTCACAAAAATCGGTTCAGATTTGGATATAGCCCCCATATATATCTTTCCCCGATTTTGCTATAAATCGGTTAATTTTAATCGAATAACCTTCAAATTTCATATGTGATATTTTCTTAGGCCCCTGAGTAGTTTCACCGATTCTCATAAAAATCGGTACAGTTTTGGATATAGCTCCCATATATATCTTTCCCCGATTTCGCTATAAATCGTTAAATTTTTGATGAATAGCATTCAAATTTAACATGTGATATTTCTTCAGGCCACTGTTCAGTTTTGCCGATTTTGATTTGATTTGGCAAAAATCGGTACAGATTTGGATATAGCCTCCATATATCTTTCACCGATTTTGCTGTAAATTGGTAAATTTTTGGAAAATAGCCTTCAAATTTAACATGGGATGTTTTCTTAAGCCCTTTTTAAGTTTCACCGATTTTTATTTTGTTTTTCAAAATAGTCAGGCTTAATCCCATAGTCGTTGTTTTTATATTTTTTATTAAAACAACTTTAATTTATTAGTGGAAAAAAATTGGCGATGTTTACCAAGGGGTAAGGCAGGGAAGACTATAGTTTCAGATCTCGCCACAGATCATCAGTTCCCTTGTTTCTTGTTTTTCAACAAGAAACTTTTTATTCCCAAGTGTCAATTGCTTTGTTTTTGGTTTTGTTTGCAAGTGAAGTTGCTCGAGTTTAGGTAGTGCCAAAGAAATTCTCTATCAGAGTGTTTCTTTGCGCACGTATCTATTTGAGCGGGCAATGGAAACTTAGGTATAAAAAGTTTCTTGTTGAAAAACAAGAAACAAGGGAACTGATGAAGATCTGTGGCGAGATCTGAAACTATAGTCTTCCCTGCCTTACCCCTTTGTAGACATCGCCAATTTTTTCCCACTAATAAATAAAAGTTGTTTTTAATAAAATATTAAAACAAGGACTATGGGATTAAGCCTGACTATTTTGAAAAACAAAATAAAAAACGCCAACCCTCCTTTCACCGATTTTGATAAAAATCGGGTTAGATTTGGATATAGTTCTCATATATATTTTCGCCCGATTTTATGTATTCCATGCATTAAACACGCAATGTATGCGGGATATTGATTAAATTAGGAAAATATGACGTAATTATCCGTAATTGAGTGATATCGGGCGAAGCCATATTCAAACCTGAACCGATATGGAACCAAAGTTGATATTTTTCACTCATGTGCCGTCATAAGTACTTGTGCAAACATTCATCAACCTAGGTCAACGTAAAACTGAACAGGGGCATGAGGAACCTCCCATGCTAAATTTGAAGGATATTCATCAAAAATTGAGCGAATTATAGCAAAATCGGGGAAAGATATATATGGGGGCTATATCCAAATCTGAACCGATTTTTGTGAAAAACGGTAGCGCTATTCAGGGGTTTAAGAAAATATTACATATTACTATGAAGGCTATTGACCGGCTATTATAGCAAAATCGGGGAAATATATATATATATATATATATATATATATATATATATATATATATATATATATATAAATATATATATATATATATATATATATATATATATATATATATATATATATATATATATATATATATATGAGGGCTGTATCCAAATCTGAACCGATTTTTGTGAAAATCGGTAGAGCTACTTAGAGGTTTAAGAAAATATTACATATTAAATATGAAGGCTATTCGATCAATATTGACCGAGTTATAGCAAAATCGGGGAAAGATATATGCGGGGGCAATATAAAATCTGAACCGATAAACCTCAGAAGGTTGCAGGGATAGGCAGAATATTTTTTCACATTTCGCTTCAGAAGAGATGTCCAATTAACGGAAATCAAGAGCCAAGGTGGCAATAGGTTGCAATCAAAAGATATATTCTACGAAATATTAAGAATTTATATTGTTTTATCAAATTTAAATTTTTAGTTCTTGATAACGGTACTTTACACATGTCCAGTTGATGTCAACTTATTTCGCTAATTTTATATTTATAGCCCACGCATCAAATGCTCATCCAAAACATTTAATATTATCAACAAAATTTTCAGAAATACATAATTATTTTAGTGGTCGTCTAATTTTCATATGATTATCGCTTTAGATTACCTAGGAAATATTCTTCATATTTAAAGGGCTATAACTTCGTTATGGATGCACATATCGACAAAATTCTTTCACATTCATCGTATCGGATGTGTTTACTGCAATAAAGAAACGTAAACATATATAAGAGTTAACATCACATTTTTCGATTTTTGTCCGTGCGGCAACACTGTGCGAGGTGTGGAAGGCTGCTGTAAATAGGGTATTAAAGGCAGAGACCAGCCGAGAAATGTTCGTGCTACCTCTCAAAGGTAAGTGTTTAACAGAGGACTAATTGCAATGTACAGTCGTGGGTCTCAATACCGCGTGATATAGATTTTCCCGCAAAGTTCAAGAGTCGTCGTGCACGACAATAGCCGTCGGTTGCCAGAACATAATAAAAGTGAGCGATATCTTGTTCAAGAGCTATCAGGGGCCAAAAACATAAGGAAAAGCGCGCGCTATCTTGTTCCAGTGCCGCCCAGAACATAAGGAAAATTATACGGTTTCTCGTTTAAGAGCCGATGTGGGACACAACATATCGAAAAGTGTGCGATATCTCATTCAAGAGTGTTCGTGGGCCCAGAACACTAGGATAAGTGACCGAAATATCGTGCAAGAGCCGTCGCGGGCTTTGACGCCTGTATGTACCGGGGGAACTGACAACCGTACCGTCGTGTGTCTGATGAATCGTTGACTACGACCCCGACATTCACCGGCGAGCCGACCCCATCCCAACAGCCACATAACCAAAACACCTCAACTCCAAGACGAATCAGCCGTACCCGAACTCAATGCAATTATGATAAGCAGATTAACGTAAAGTAGCACATTAAGTTATTCAGTAAAGTCTAACTCAGAATAAGTCAACATAACCCTATCTTTCACTGTTAGTCGTCAATATAAATTTTCTGGACGAACCCCACCCCTGAGACCTATCCCTCAGCCGGACAATGGTTCAGAATCAATTTTCCTGGCCAAACCCCGCCAACTTTTTTCTTGTCACCGACTGCTAATTTCTGTAGGGAATTTGATAATACACATATTGAAACTAAGGAAAGCAAAAAATTAGATCAAAATATGGGAAGGAGCGGGCGTGGCGTGCTCCTAAAGACGAAAAATGTTTCCCAATTTTGGAAAATATGTAATTTTTGCAAATTTCTGGAGAAAGAAACGGATATTTCTCAAAAATTATAACAGATGTTGTGTTCACAGTTGTTTTGTTAGATAGGTAGGACTGCTGCCTTTAAGAGTTGTTTTAACAAATTACCGTAGCGTTTACACAAAGAACGCTATTTTATTTTACTTCAGATGCTAAGTATTAGTGAAATTCCAAGTTCAGGGGACCAGAACTTTTAGGGAACAACTTGGAACAAGTTGTTTTCACAGAGTGATGCCCGATAGTGTTCTCTTTCAGCCCATATACACTTTTGTAACCGCCCCGTTCTGTCTGTTTAACACTTTTTTTAATTTTTTGAAATTATGTGGGTAGAAATCTGTGTTTTTTCTATACCGTTTCCCATATAAATTACAGCTTTTTTCACAAATGGGCATTCTTTTTAATAGAGTTTTTTTAAAAGAGTTTATCAAAATCCAAGGAGTATTTTTCAATTTTGGAAAAAAAATTAATCTTTTTAAAAATGTTTGATTAGGACATGTGAAAATTTCAAAAACACTCATATTTTGATGCAAAATATGAAAGAAACTCAAATTTTTAACTTTGACCTTGAATTCGGCTGCAACCGCTAGACCAAATTTTGTGGCTTTTTATGAGTCGAAATTGTTATCTGTCGAACAAAAATGATTTATGAAAATATCTCTATCCGTTCCAAAGTTACACAGTTTTGACCAGGAAAAAACGATTCTGAACCACTGTGAGCCGGAGGAAAATTGTAGCTTAAATCCTGAAAATGCCGAAAACCTGGAGACACCATTATATGGGGGCTTTACCCAAATATAAACCTATATTAACAACTTTTGTGGAAATTTGTTAACCACTTGGTAACTCAAATGTCAAATTATATCTCCCTAGCGCACAGTGGATCCACCCATTGGCCAAAAATAAAGAAATGAATGTCAACATTTTGGTACAACCTCTGGCAACTCTGACAGCTATAACATGGGCCTTTTTAAAAACATATTAGTTTTTGTTTCATTCGAACGCGATCTTCTTAAGAATAGTTTCAAAAGTCGGAACATTTGACTAATATTTTTTTTTTGTTGTGGGTACAACCTATATTTTAAGTGCAAGTAAATATATTCAAAATATTGCGAAACTAATGGGTTTAAGATTATTCAGTATTAAAATCAGCTGCCATGTAGTGCCACACTATAAATGGTGGGTCACTGACTAAAGCTGCCCTAGAATAGGGTTTCTATGGATATATTAGCGAATAACTCTGTTATCTGACCACGCACATTAACATAATTGGCATCAGTGGCAAGATGAAGAAATCTTCTTCCAAATTTGTCTTACGTTGGTGGTACTTGCCTTCCAGGAAAAACGCTATGAGATCTATATTAAAAATTTTACCAATTTTCAGACAAAAATGTTGATTTTTTTAATCTGCTAAATTGGTTGGATTTTATGTTGTTTGGAGATTGTTCTGTTTCCCCAAGCCTATTTTTGCATCATAAGATAATCGGACCCTTTGTTCATGTCATTTTGTATTAACAGCTTAAAACAATTCTTACCCCCTCCAGAGGGGAAAGGGGGAGAATGTTACGATCGTGGTTTCTTAAAGCACTCTTCGCAGCAGCACAAAGCTGTAACCGGCGCATTTGCTTGATTTTTACACACTAAATATTTTTGGCCACTTACAAGTGGATCCACTGTGTAGCGTTAACAATAATTGAGCTAGAACGCTATATAGTTGCACCCCAGAGTTTTGTTTTTTTTTAGGTTCCCAGTGGTTGCGAAACTTCTACACCAAAAACTCTCAACATAGATCCAAGTTTTGGTATAGCCCCTGTTTTAAGATACATCCCGTTTTTAGTCTTTTTTAAGAATTTCAGCTAAAATTTTGACTCAACTACTTGTTATTTGACATTTCGTCGGTGTCATGCTTAAGTGTTCCATACGCCATTTGCCCGTTTTGAGATAATCGCATTTTAATGTTTTGCGTCACAACTGTGTGGAGCTGACTAAAGCAAATATTTATATTTTTGACTTAAAATATTAATAATAGTATATAGAAAATATTTGCAAAAATTTAGAGGAATATGTATTGGAATATAAAAGTTATAGAGATTTTTTTACAAAAAGAATTGTTGTCGATTTGTTCCATATCCGTACTTATGCCACAAATGCGAAATATTGTAAATCACATGGAACAAAGTGACAAAAAAATTTTCCATATTTGCCTCAATAAATTAAATACTTCTAAATCGAAAATTAAAATTCTGATTTTTGAAATGTGTTTTTAAAATATTAATTTCATAACTGAAAAAAGTTTATGCTTTTCCGTCGAGGCGTGGGTATCTCGGAAACTGGAGCAGATAGGAGAAAGCCGACTAGAAATTCAGAAAGAGCATACCAGAAAACCCTAGAAACCACCTGTATCTCAAAAAGTCAAAAATGGAGTATGGAACACTTAAGCATGACACCGACGATTTGACGTTTCCAGCGGTCAAAAAATTGCTCTACAAAAAATTTTCAACATATGTAGGTCCATGTTTTGGTATAGCCCCCATATAACGAAACCTTCCAAATGTCAGAGTTTTGAGGGTTTCAGCTGCATTTTTACTGAACTACCCGTGATTTGACACATCAGGATCCCAATGGTCACGAAACTTCTCCAACAAAAATTGACAACATAGGTCCAAGTTTTGGTATAGTCCCCATTTAACGGTATCTTCGGATTTAAAGAATGTTATCTGAATTTTGTTGTCCTTACTACATGAAATTTGGCATTTGATATTAACTGTGGCAACAATACTTCCCCATCAAAAATTGTCGACATTGGTGTATATTTTGGGTATAGCTCCATATAACGGTTCCTCCCGATTTTAAGCTTTTTAACCGAACTACTTGTTATTTGACATTTGAGGTTCCCAGCGGTCATAAAATTGTTCTAACAAAAATTGTCAATATATGTAGGTCCATATTTTGATGTAGCCCCATATAATCGAATCTCCCGTTTTCGTTATTTTAAAGGTTTTTGTTACATTTCTTGGCGAAAAAATCCGTAACCGAACACTTCAGGTTCCCAGTAACTTCTCCAACATAAAAAGTCAACTTAGGTCCATGTTTTGGTATAGCCCCCATTTAACGATACCTCCGGATTTTAGGTATTTTGAGTATTTTATCAGATTTTTTTGTCCTGTTCTACCTGTAATTTGACATTTGAAGTTTCCTGTGGCAACAAGACGCCCCACCTAAACTTGTCGACATACATAGATGTATATTTTGGTATATCTCCATATAACGGTACCTGCCGATTTTAGGCTTTTTGAGCAAACTACCATTTGAGGTTCCCAGCGGTCATAAAATTGTTCTACCAACAATTGTCTTCACCAAAAATATCAACATAGGTCCATGTTTTAGTATAGCCCCCATTTAACGGTACTTCCAGATTTTAGGTATTTGAGTATTTTATCCGTTTTTTTTTTTGTCCGAACTACCTGTAATTTGATATTTCAGGTTTCCTGCGGCAACAAAGCGCCGCACCTAAAATTGTCGACATAGGTGTATATTTTAATCTAGGTCCATATAACAACGGTATTTCCCGATTTTAGGCTTTTTTTACCGAACTACCGGTGATTTGACAATTGAGGATTGTTCTGCCAAAAATTGTCATCATAGGTCCATAGTATGATATGGCCCCATATAACGATACCTCCCGATTTTCGGTATTATGAGGGTTTTAGCAACATTTTTTGAGACACCAAAAAGTGCCAACATAAGTCCGCACTTTGATATGGTCTGTTTGAGTATTTATAATTGTTCCACAACCCCCATATAATCGAATCTCCCGTTTTCGTTATTTTAAGGGTTTTTGTTACATTTCTTGGCGAAAAAATCCGTAACCGAACACTTCAGGTTCCCAGTAACTTCTCCAACAAAAAAAAGTCAACATAGGTCAATGTTTTAATATACCTTCCCGTTTTTCGGTATGTTGATGGTTTTAGCTACAATTTTTTGACTGATCTGCCCGTTATTCGGCCTTCGAGGTTCTCAGTGGTCATAAAACTTCTCCGCCAAAAATTTTCAACAAAGGTCCACACTTTGATATAGCCCGATTTTCAGGTCTAATTTATGGTATCCGTGGTCGAAATTTTTTCCGCTTAAAATTGTGGGCACGAATAGAATCTAATTATTCTATTTTTGTACAGAATATTTTGTGGAAGGTGTAACAAGGTCGGGCTGGCCGAACTTAGAATTGTTTACTTGTTCCGTTTGTAACGGATATGTTGACGTTTCTAGCTACATTTTCACAACGAATTACATAGCTGCAGGGTTTAAAATGCTAACGCCATATTAGCAAAAGCACCGAATATTTGCAGCTTTGCCTGCTAAAATTTCTTCGAATTATGTTTAGCAACAATGAACAACGTCAACATGTAGCAACAATTTTCACAAAAATATTGCTAGCGATGCTGATGCTATTTGATATTGTCGCTTTCATAAAAAAGCTTCGCACACGCATACTCATATTTTGCAGCACACATAATCAACACATATCAGAAAAGAGAATAAGCAACACAGTTTCAGCGGCTTAGCCATGTTTTCAGCAAGCAATTGTTTTTGAGATCAGTAGTGGAATTCTGTAACTCATTTTTTGAGTTACCGACAAAAATCGGTAACATAAAAACGCAAAATTATAAACGAAAAGTATCAATAAAAGTTGACAGCACTGTTGCTATCGGTAGAATTTAGCAAAAGTTTTATTTTGGTTGTTAACTTACCGAAAAATTTCGTTAATTGCCGAAATTATAAACATTTTAATTTTACCTATATTTGTCGGTAACTCGAAAAATGAGTTACAGAATTCCACTACAGGGTTACCAGTGTAATGCATTAAAAATCACGATATAATTAATTCCACTTTTGCGTTCAAATGACATGTGAATTTTTGGTGAAGCCGTTCAAAATATATTTTTTTATTTTTAAACAATAATAATTAGTATTCTTTAGGTTCTACCATATGATGGAGGCATTTTGACATTAAATGACACCTTTTTTATTACTGCGCTGGCAACTCTAATCAAAAAACCACCCTGGGATGCTAATTCGTTCTGACGAATGTTCAGCCAACTGCTAAATATGTAGCGTGGTTGTTGATAATGCCTAACGCAAAAAAGATTAGGCGTAAAAAACGAAATAAGCAAAAATGTACAAAAATAAATATGCGTTCGGTGGCTTGTTTAGCCGTGTGTGTCAATACTGTGTAGCAGTTGAAGTGTACAGCTAATGCTAATGTTTTTAGATGCTGGCTTTTAAACCCTGCATAGCTGTAATTTTGCATTTAAGGTTCGAGGTGGGCAGAAGACTTCCCTGGCAAAAATGATTTACATTAGTCCACATTTTGAAATAGTCCTCATATGATGGTACCACCCGATTTCATAAAACTGAACGGCCCTATTATAGGCATTTGGATGTTATATAGGATTTTTGGTCCAAAATGGTTATAAAAACTTCTCCACCAAAAATTGCGCCCATGGGCCCACGTTGTGCTATAGACCCTATAAAAAGGTGCCGCAGATATTTTCAATTTCTTAGTTGACCAACATAACTAAAACTAGTTGTTTGGAGTTCCCAGTTGTCAAAAAACTTCTCCACATGTGGGCATGAGGGCAAAAAATTCAACAAAATTGACCAATATTAAAGAAGACATTCAGATCTTTACATAGTTCCGAATTGCATTACCAAAAGGGGTCAAATAGTAGAGATATGGATTGAATAAATAAATAAATTAATTAATTAATAAAGAAACTTGATGTCCCGAATCTATGACTAACGTATGTAAAATTACAGAACCCATCCTTCAAAAAAAAAAAAAAAAAAAAAAAAAAAAATATTCCAACTAAATAAACCCAAAATGTTGATCTTCCCTTCGGGAAAGACCATTATCAAAATCAATAGACTTCTTCCCCTATTGCACCATCATTTTTTCACAACAATTTTCTGGACTGGTTCAGCTTCCCGAGACATTAATTGTGTTACATATAAGGTGGGTCTAGGACAATTCTTACAATGTGTTGACAATTGGTGAGCCAAAACCAACATATAATGCCCTCTTCCTTCCTTACTAAATACGTTTAGTCAGTTTTTAGAAAACTAATGTGTCACATTGTGTTTGCTTATAACATTCGTATCTATAAAACCCACAAGAATATTAAATCAAAGACGTAAAGTAATAAAGACCCGAACAAATGCATTTTCCAAAAACATATGATAATAGTTTCCCATTTTGGTTTCAGATGGCTACACAACTCATTGGAAATGATAACAGCAATGTCAATAGTTTTTGATTCCCATTTCTCGCGGCAGAAAACATTAACGTTGTGTTTTGTGGCTGAAATTTATTTCTTCACTATTTCTTATTTTTTATTTAATAAAAAAACAAAAGTCAACGCCTTAAAATTTGAGTTTTAATGTTTTTCTTGTCAATATTCCAATGAGTAACAGTTTTCATTTAACAGAATGTTGCTATGATGTCGTAGCAACAGAGGTTAACTCCCTCTACAGTTAATTTTTAACAATTGACTTTTCCTATCTTGTAATATTGACATCTTTGATTAAATGTTTGGAAACCAAGTGGTGTTTAACCAGTTTCAAGGAAAAAACATGTATTCTATGCCACTGTTCGGAAAAGCACTTAACTGCAAAATTTACACACCTAACCGGGAGGGAGTTGAAACACATGTTGCACACGAACTGCTGCTCATCATTTCAATTGAAAATTTATAGACTTTAAGTTCAAATGGGATTCAGCACAACTATTCTTCTCCCTCAGCCTTGGACACACATACACCACGAACACATACTGATACACATGCGAGCACGTTTGATCCCCTTTTCTTGGTATAGCATTTGAACGGAATACCCATTTGCACAAAGATAAATAAATTCTTGTTATTTCCCCCACTCCTCAGCCCCACTTTTTGTTTTTCTTTGCTCCTTATATTCGTTTTGTTTGTAGTTTCTCAATAGTAGTTATTGTAATATCCGTTGGCTTACCATGCCATGGGATGTCCTGTGATAAAGTCAAACACACACACACACCAAACACACGTTCACACACACACAACAATGTCACAGCATTCACAAGCAATGCTTAATATTTAAGGCGTTAACTTGATTTATTTTAATAGATGATCATCATGTTTTATCGATGATTATCAGCATGAACAAATGTCTCTGGACTGAATATTTCGCTGTGCAAGTAGGAGTACCGGATAACCGGGCTACCAACTTGTTGTAGTAGGCAATAAAATCAACAACATTGAGGCGGATATGGCAACGATTTAGCAGTCCGAAATCACAGCTCATAAATCACAACTGGCACAATATGACTGAGTGAATAGAAAAAGAGAATAAAAAAAACAATTTACATTATATCGGTCATTGTTCAAATGACAAGAGGTGGAGCTGGAACACCTAATGGCAACGATAGTAGAAAACGCCTTTGATTTTATCAAATGGAATTTTCATGATTGTACATTTCCTTATTAATGATGAAATGTTTGAAATTGTGAGTGAAAAAATGAGGAGGGAAATATTTAAAAGCTAGGCAAAGCTCCCATTCACAGCTCGCAAGTATCAAGTACTGCCTCGTCTAAGGGATTCTGTGAAGAAATTGAAACGCTATTGAAAACAATGAAATGTACAGCAGCAGACCCATAGAAAACATGTCGAACAAATTGACAAAAATTATTTTTTTTTTTTTAATTCTCTATAACTTTTATATTCCAATACATATTCCTCTATATTTGTGCACATATGTATGTTCTATATACTATTATTAATAATTCAAGTCAAAATTACGAGTATAAATATTTTTTGTGCTTTCATGACAAACGCTTAGCGCTGCCTTTGAAAGTAATGAGTGTGGCTCTGAACACTAACACGCAGTGACAATACTTTTTTGCTGTGTTTTTCGAGGAGGTGGGTTCAAACCAGGGTTTCGGAGTCGAGGTATTTTTGGGTCGACTCCGACTCCAGACCAGTTTTTTTCACGACTCCGACTTCGACTACGACACCGGGTCGACTCAGAGTGTAATTTAATTTTTTACTATATTTGTTGGGATTTCCTAACATATTCTTTAGAAAAATCATTCTTTCTGATACAATACTCAACTACAGAACAATAATATGAAGTAAAATTAATACCTATATTGTTTCGTCTGAATCTTACTTAAAAAACGGCAACAAAATACAAGATATAAGGTATTTGTCGGTTTTGCCGGTTTCTTGTACGAGTATATACTGGATGGAACTCTTCAACTTGAAAAAATTGTTACTTACTTATATAACATAACAGAACGTTTGTTTCAAAGATGGAACTAAGAAAATATCTCCAATTCTATCTGTTTAATGCTTCGCTTTTTGGAATACCGCGCCTTGTCATCTCTTCATCCACTTGTTTGCGCCATCTATTCTTTGGCCTGCCAATTTTGCGTGCACTGCCATGCTGCCCGAATTTATACGCCTTTTTAGCGGGTCCATCATCGCTCATATGATATGGCTTAGCCAACGCAATCGTTGCATCTCGATACGTTTAACTATATTGATGTCGTTGTATAGCAGATACAGCTCGTGGTTCATACGACGTCGATATTCACCGTCAACGCAGATCGGTTCGTAGATCTTTCGAAGAATTTTTCCCTCAAACACGCCAAGCACTGCCTTATCTGCGTGCGCAAGTACCCAGGCTTCGGAACCATACATCAGCACGGGTAGTATCAGTGTTTTGTAAAGCGTTATTTTTGTTTGACGAGTTGTGGCTTTGTTTTTAAAGTGCTTACTTAAGCCAAAGTAGCATCTGTTGTCCAATACAATTCTTCTTCTTATTTCACAACTGATGTCGTTTGTTGTGTTTACGGCGGTGCCGAGGTATACGAAGTCTTTGACTACCTAAAAATTATAGGAACCAACTTCAACAGTTGGTCGGCTCTCAATGGACGCATTGCGCGTCGACACCATCAGCTTGGTCTACTCGCCGTTTACCGCCAGACTCACTTTTGCAGATTCTCCTTCGACCTTCATAAAGGTATCGGTTACTTCTTTTACTGATCGTCCCATGATGTCTATATCATCAGCATAAGCAAGCAACATGGGGCTGCTCGTATTGGTGTAGATTGTGCCACTTTTTTTGACGTTTGCCTCTTGTATAACCTTTTCTAGCAGGATGTTGAAAAGATCACACGAAAGGCAGTCTCTTTTCCTGAAACCTCTTTTGGTACAAAACTCTTCGGAGAGGTTCTTTCCTATCTTAACTGAAGATCTTGTGTCAGTTAGAGTCATTTTACAAAGCCGAATTAGCTTTGCGGGGATACCAAATTCAGACATGGCTGGGAATAACTTTGAACGCAGCGGGCTGTCGAAAGCTGCTTTATAATCGACAAAAAGGTGGTAACTGTCGATCTGCATCGCTTGGGTCTTCTCCAGGATTTGCCGCAGGGTAAATATATGGTCAATGGTGGACTTGCCAGGTCTAATGCCGCATTAGTATGGAATTATTATTTCGTTGACCATGGGCTTTAGTCGTTCACACATTATCTCTGGCACTATCTTGTAGGCAATAGGGAGAAGACTTATGTCCCTATAGTAATAGCATACAGTATTATCTCCTTTCTTGTGGACAGGGCACAGGATGCTCAGGTTCCAATCGTCGGGTACGCGTTCTTCCTTCCAGATGGAGCTAACTAGCTGATGAATACACGTTCTCAGCGTGTCGCTTCCGGGTTTGAACAGCTCGGCTGGTAAGCCATCGGCTCCTGCTGCCTTATTATTCTTCAGCCGATTTATTGTTGTCTTTACCTCATCTTGGCTGGGCGGTATACATTCAATACCATCTTCTGGGATTTGATCTGATACCAACAGTTTGGAGAAATGTTCTTTACATATCCTGAGCACACCATCTGTATCAGTTACCAAATTACTTTGCTGGTCTCTACAGGAGGATGTGCCTGTACCACAGCGATCAGTTTGATGTTTCACTTTCGGACTTCATTCTGGCTCCTGTACATCTCGATTTTTTCACACTCCCGTCCTTCCATTTCTCTCTTTTTCCTGCGGAAAAGACGTTTCACCTCTCTCCTTCTCACCCGATAGCTCTCTCGTGCGCTACGCGTTGCTACTGATTGTAGAGTACATGCCGCATTTTTCTCTTCTGTAGCAGCGCGACACTCTTGGTCATACCATGGATTCCGTGGTGGAATTCGCTGGTATCCAAGTATGGATTTTGCGGCTGTTTGAATGTTGTGGGCAATATTTTGCCATTGTGCTGATATATTATCGGGACGAAGAGTGCTTTCATTAAGCAGTTGGGCTAATTGAGTGGAATATGCTGTGGCTATCTGTTGTGTTTGCAGCTTACCGATGTCCATCTTCCGCTTTGTATCTGTTCGTGCTTTATTTGCAACGTTTAGAGGGATACGTACCTTTGGTGCAACAGGGTAGTGGTTCGAGTTTATGTTTGCTCCTCGGAACGATCGCACATCCAACACGCTCGATGAATGTCTTCCTTCTATCACAACATGGTCAGTTTGATTACTTGTTCTTTGATCTGGAGACAGCCAGGTACCCTTATGAACAGCGAGATGCTTAAATCTGGTACTACTAACCACCATGTTTTTTGCAGCTGCAAAGTCTATCAGCCTCACACCATTGTCAGATGTTTCGCTGTGGAGACTGAATTTCCCGACTGTTGGGCCAAAGATATTCTCCTTTCCAATTTTGGCATTAAGATCGCCTAGAATAATTTTAATGTCATGGGCAGGTCAACGGCCAGAAGTTTCTTCTAAGCGCTCGTAAAATATATTTTTGGTCTGTTCGTCCTTGTCTTCAGTGGAAGCATGAGCGCAGATAAAGCTGACGTTGAAGAATTTTGCTTTTAATCGAATTGCAGAGTCTTTCATTCACTGGGGTGAAGCTGGAAACCAGATGTTTTAACTTCCGACCAACTACAAACCCGCAACCAAACTCCTGCTTTGTGTCATGACAGCTATAACACAGTGCGTCACTTAGGTGTTGTTGTGACGCCTTTCCCAATCCATCGCAGATCATGGTCCTTAAAACGTTTGCGGGGTTCGTCAACTTTAGAGGGTTACTAACCCCTACGCCCAAACCCAAGTTTTTAACGTTCTTATAGGTGAACGCGCGGCAGATGTTAGCTCACTACTTTTAACGGGTGTTGAAGGCAGCTTCCCAGGTGACACCACGGGGAGGTCAGTGTCCACTTGAGATGAATGAGGGACCAAGATAAATCCTGGGCTTTGCCATGTTAAAGACGGTCTGGACCGTTCCTTGGTATCTTCCATCCCCTACGTCAACCAGAATTGGATATAGCTCCCATATTTATATTCGCCCGATTTGAGGTATTTAGTGCACCAGTCACGCTATGTCTGTCCAGTTTTGATGAAATTTGTAATCTTTGGCGGAGTTTGCACTAGAAAAAAGTTTGCCAAATTATACTGAAATCGATTCAGATTTGTAGCCAAATACGCCAATTCTGTCTAATTTTGATGCAAATTGGGAAATGTCGCGGAATTCAGACAATAAATAAGTTAACCAAGTTATATCTAAATCGGTTCAGATTTGAATATATCTCCCATATAAATTTTTCTTCCAATTTGATGTTTATTGTACACTAAATTCGTAAAATAAGTCCTATCCGGATTAAATTCCGAACTTCTGGCCGAAATCAGCCCAGAGTAGAGTCGGTCAATTTTCGTTATATTCAGTTCAGAGTTAACTATAGCTCCCTTATATATCTTCATCCTATTTATTGTTAAGTTGATAAGATAGGGTATCACATAGTCGGCCCCGTCCGACTTTGGTCTTTTCCTGTCCACAGAAGTTATTAATTTGGTTAGGGCGTGCACAAATGTTATTAATTTGTTGTTTAACTCCCGTCATGTATTTGTCTTTGAGACCTCTGTTAAATTTCGCGAAAGTCCAGTCTATAACATGTTTAAGTTTTCGCTGGTTTTCCAACCAAAAATTAAAAATGTCAAAAATTTATTTTTTTTTAATTATCCGGGTTTTAGTCTAGCCCTCATGAAACAGTTTTGGAACATATTGCCGATATTGCTGTAATTTGGTTTTGTGTGTTGTCAGAGAATTCGGAAAATTGTAACGCTCCATGTAAGCTCTCTTAAAGGGGTTTGCTACATTTTCCTTCTGAAGTGGATGTAACTTGGTATTTTGAAACCTTAGTGTGTACAGTCTTGTTTGGGTGCCACCGTGGTACAATGGTATGCACACCCGCCTTGCACGTTGAAGATCGTGAACTTTGTACTTTCATAAACGATACTAAACTAATTGTCCATATTTATGTACTTCAATACAGTTTGTGGTGGAGGGTACGAGGGGTACTAAAAAACCTTCTGGATTAGGCAACTTGCAGGTATCATTTAACATTTTTTGGAAAGTTTTACAGTTTTTAGCCCAAGCGTACTCAGGTCAGTTTGACATACGACATTCTGTTGTGTTGTTTACAGTGACTTTAAAAAATCACTGCCAAAAAAATGGAATTTATTTGTGAACATTTTCTTCCCTTAATTTTTCATAACTTTCGACGTAGAAAATCACGGCAAGAGTGCATCGATCAAACTAAATCTTTGTATGTCGTTAAAGGACCATCCTATAGGACTATGAAAAACTGGTTCAATAAATTCAATCGTGGCGGACAATCTCTACAAAAAACGAAGGTCGTGAGTGTCGTCCAAAATCGGCAGTTGTTCCAGAAAAACATTAAGCCGTGCGTGAACGGATAATGCAAGATCGCCATGTTATATACCGTGAGATAAAGACATCCTTGGACATTTCTTCCATCTACTAACATTTGATATCGCTTGAACACCTGGCCGCAAATATGGATTTTTCTCGCTGGATCCAGCAAAATTGGTCAATCGCTCAAAACATGGCTTTTGTGGATTTATGCAAAGAAATTGCGAAAAAAACGTGGAATTGATGAGTAATGCACCGTACAGCCCTGACTGGAGATCCAATGGCTTCATCTGATTCCAGCACATAAAGAATGAAAAGCGTGGTCAACGATTTTCGTCGCCAGTAGATGCTGTAAAAGCGTTCAAAACCCATGTTTTGGAGGTGTCTCAATCAAACCACTGTAAACAACTCAACACATGGTCGTGTGACAAACTGTCCTCAGTACGCTTAGGATAAAAACTGTAAACATTCAAAAAAAAAAAAATCAAATGACGCCTGGCAACACTGCATGTTGTCTAGACCAGAAGGTTTTTTAGTGAACTTAACACTTTTCCTTCTATAACGTTTTCAGATGTAATTCGAAACATTCCAGTTGTAATTCGTAACATTTTAATTGTAATTCGATTATTGTTATTCGAGAATTTCATTTATAATTAATTATTTATTCCATTTCCATTTGCAATTCGAATTATTCCATTTGTAGTTCGAATTATTCCATTTGCAATTCGAAATTTTCTATCTGTATTCTATTGGTAATTCGAATTATTTTATTTGAAATTCGTATTATTCTATTTGAAATTTGAAGCACAAAATTTCGAATTACAAATGAAATGAATTACAAATGGAATAATTCGAATTACAAATGGAATAATTCGAATTACAAATAAAACAATTCGAATTACAAATAAAATAATTCGAATTACAAATGAAATTATTCGAATTACAAATTGAATAATTCGAATTACAAATGGATAAATTCGAATTACAAATGGAATAATTCCAATTACAATTGAAATGTTTCGAATTACAAAGAAAATGTTACGAAGTACATATGGAATTCTCGAGTTACAACTAAAATTATTCGAATTACATCTGAAAAAAGTGCAGTTTTAATTCCTCTCAAGAAATTTCTTTAATGACACTTCTCTTAAAACTACTACGATTAGAAAATTCAACATTTAAATATTCTAGGATTTGTTTTATTTACTACTTTTAAGCTGTATTCTCCCCTAAATATTATGGAAATTACTTAGTTTTTTTGTCTCTCTCTCTCCTCGCTGCCTATCGCTTGATCCTTTGCCATAAATTTTGATGGATGTGTGCATTTAGGGGCTTTCCAACAACGTATGCAATTGATTGTTGCCACAACACTCCGCACACTCTGCTGTTGCTATGCCATTGTTGTCCCATTTATGGTAGGCTCAATAGTTGCAGTCGGTTTGCATTATTCTGTCGCTAAAGTTCATTCACTTCGTCGTTCATCGTCATTAGCAGAAACAGCTAGAACTGCATTTGTTGCAGCAGGAGTAGCAACAGCATCAGATGTGGTGTGGTTAAGAAATAAGGGATGAGGCAAAATAAAAATCGCATGCATTAAAAAGGCTTTTATGCGACGACACCTCACACCGCATCCTCAGCCTGCAAAACCTTTTCAAAGCAAGGATGTATTTTTTATTTGTGTCACAGGCGTTCAGTACTCGCTACACACTAAAACACAAATACAGACACACAAATACATATATACAGTAGTAATCAACATTCACCACGTGCATTGGGGTCCTGATTCCGACACACATACCATAAAGCTCAAAATGGGGTTGGGGGAAAACACCGACTAACGAATGCAAAAAGGGTAGAAGATGCAATGCAATACCTCTGTATATCAACAAATGGGGGATGACACATCTTAGAAAATATAGAGAGTGAATATACATATCTCGAACGTTTGGGAGAAATTAAATGAAAATAAAGCAAATTCTGTTTTGCATAACAACTCAAGTGGCGGGGTATGAAAACATTTCCATGAAATTGTGAAAAGAGGTTTGGATCCAAAAGTGTAATGTTTTTAGAATAAGGTATTTTATCCGCCTAACGAGCGTGCAGGTATATTGAACAAATAGGAATTTGACTTCGATGGTTCATGTTGTTCTAAAAATTCAAAGATCATCGATTTTTTTAATAATCCGCTATTATAGCATTACTTACTTACTTAGCTGACCCATTACAGAACATTTGTTCCACAGGCCGAACTAAGAAAAGATCTCCAATTCTCTCTATTAATTGCTTCGCACTCTGGAATACCGCGCCTTTTCATATCTTCATCCGCTTGTTTGCGCCATTTATTCCTTGGCCTGCCAATTCTGCGTGCGCCGCCAAGCGGTTCGTATTTATACGCCTTTTTAGCGGGTTCATCTTCGCCCATTTTTATGATATGCTACAATTCTTCTTTTTATTTCACAACTGATGTCGTTTGTTGTGTTTACGGAAGTGCCGAGGTAGACGAAGTCTTTCACTACCTCAAAATTATAGGAACCAACTTCCACAGTTGGTCCGAGCTCAACGGACGCATTGCGCGTCGACACCATCAACTTGGTCTTCTCACTGCCAGACCCACTTTAGCAGATTCTCCTTTGACCTTCATAAAGGTATCAGTTACTTCTTTTACTGATCGTCCCATGATCATCAGCATAAGCAAGTAACATGAGGCTATTGGTGTAGATTGTGCCATTTCTTTTGACGTTTGCCTCTCGTATAACCTTTTCCAGCAGGATGTTGAAGAGATCACACGAAAGGCTGTCTCCTTGTCTGAAACCTCTTTTGGTACAAAACTCTTCGGGGAGGTTCTCTCCTATTTTTACTGAGGACCTAGTGTCAGTTAAAGTCATTTTACAAAGCCGGATGAGCTTTGCGGGGATACCAAATTCAGACATGGCTTGGAATACCCTTGAACGCAGCGGGCTGCCGAAGGCTGCTTTATAATCGACAAAAAGGTGGTCAGTGTCGATCTGCATCTCTTGGGTCTTCTCCAGGATTTGCCGCAGGTCTAAAGCCGCATTGGTATGGTCCAATTATCTCGTTGACCATCGGCTTTAGTCGTATGCACAATATCCCTGACACGATATTGTAGACAATAGAGAGTAGACTTATGCCCCTATAGTTAGAGCATACAGTCTTATCTCATTCCTTGTGGACGGGGCACAGGATACTCTGGTTCCAATCGTCGGGTACTCGTTCTTCCTGCTAGATGGTGCTACCTATCTGATGAATACACCATATCAGCGTGTCGCCTCTGGCTTTGAACAGCTCGACTGGTAAGTCATCGGCTCCTGCTGCCTTTTTATTCTTTAGCCGATTTATTGCTGTCTTTACCTCATCTTGGCTTTTGCGGTATACATTTAATACCATCTTCTGGCATTGGGTCTGTGGTATCTTCGTCGTCTTGGCTGCTATGGGATACCAACAGTTTTGAAAAATGTTCTTTACATATCCTGAGCACACTATCTGTATCAGTTACCAAATTACCTTGCTGGTCTCTACACTAAGATGTGCCTGTACCAAAGCCATCAGTTTGATGCTTGATTCTTTGGTAGAATTGTCGGACTTCATTCTGGTTCTTGTACATCTCGATTTTTTTTCCCTGCGGAAAGACGTCTCTCCTCTCTCCTTTTCTCCCGATATCTATCTCGAGCGCTACGCGTTGCTAAGTAGCCCGCGATTTTAAAGTAGCCCTATATGCCGCATTTTTCTCTTCGGTAGCAGCACGACACTCCTGATCGTACCATGGATTCCTTGGTGGAGGTATCTGGTATCCAAGTATGGATTTTGCGGCTGTTTGCAAGGAGTGGGCAATTACTTTGCCATTGCGCTGATATGTTATCGGGATGAGGAGTGCTTTGATTAAGCAATTGGGCTAGTTGAGTGGAATATGCTGTATCTATCTGTTGTGATTGCAGCTTACCGATGTCTAACTTTCGTGTTGTTTCTGTTCGTACTTTGTTTGCTACGTTTAACCGGTTGCGTACCTTTGCTGCAACAAGGTAGTGGTCCAAGTCTATGTTTGCCCCTCGGAACGAACGCACAACCAACACGCTCGATAAATGTCTTCCAATTATCACAATGTGATCTATTTGATTTCTTGTTTTCTGACCTGGAGACAGTCAAGTGCTCTAGTGGATGTCGAGATGTTGAAATCTGGTGCTGCTAATTACCATGTTTTTTGCCGCATCGAAGTCTATCAGTCTCATACCATTGTCAGATGTTTCACTGTGGAGACTGAATTTTCCAACTGTTGGGCCAACGATATTTTCCTTTCCAATTTTGGCATTAAAATCGCCTAGAATAATTTTAATGTCATTGGCAGGACAACGGTCATATGTTTCTTCTAAGCGCTCATAAAATATATCTATGGTCAGTTCGTCCTTGTCTTCAGTGGGAGCATGAGCGCAAATAAAGCTGATGTTGAAGAACTTAGCTTTTATTCGAATTGTAGCAAGTCTTTCATTCACTGGTGTGAAGCTGGAGACCAGATGTTTTAACCTCCGACCAACTACAAATCCGCAAACAAATTAGGTGTTGTTTGACGCCTTTCCCATTCCATCGTATTTCCTGTATGGCAGTAATGTCGGCTTTGTACTTTTCAGGTACATCTGGCAATGCGCAAACTACTTCTCTATAAATAGTGCGAACATTCCAGGTACAGATTCGCAGATCATGGCCCTTAAAACGTTTGCGGGGGTCGTCAACTTTTGAGTGGTTTGTTTTTTCTTTTGTTTTTTCATAGTAGGCTGCTTTTTCTAGGGGAGGGTTACTAACCCTGCGCCCAAACCCAAGCTTTTAACGTTCTTATGGCAGAACACGCGGCACATTTTAGCTCACTACCTTTAACGGGTGTTAAAGGCAGCTACACCAGATGACACCACGGGGAGGTCAGTGTCCACTTGAGATGAAAGAGGGACCAAGATAAATCCAGGACTTTGCCATGTTAAAGCCGGTCAGGACCGTTCCTTGGTATATTTCATCCCCTACGTCACCATTCACCCCTATTATAACATTATCCCTCGTTCACTCCACTTCATATACGTGCTCTCCTAGCAAAAGCCTTCCTGTTACCCGGACTAACCTACGGATCCGAGCTCTTTGCAAATTGCGACGCAACGAGCAAACGTAAATTAAATATAGCATATAACAGCATTGTGCGTTATGTTCACGGGATTGGTAGAACAGAACATGTGTCACCTTTTACTCGATCACTTTATGGAGTTAATTTTGATGATTATTTGAATATGAAAAATTTAATTTTTCTTCATAAGGTCTTAGTCAAACAAAAACCTATTTACCTGTTCAATAGATTAAAATTCACAAGATCTAATAGAGGCAGAAAAATTATTCCCCTAAAACGCCGTAGTTTGGTGTCTGAACGGCAATACTTTATTGGCACCATTCGTCTGTGGAATTCTCTTCCAAGTCAATTGCAACGCATCAGCAACGTTCATACATTTAAAATTAAACTTCAAAACTATTTTCGAAACAATGAAACTAACACCTAATCCTATATCATTGTTTATGTTTATTTTTTCACTTTTTTTCTTTTTATTGTTTAGCTTTTGTGTTAAAACCCATTATTTAGTATTAATATTAATCTTGTATTGTGTTTTTTATTATATAACTGTTATCCCGTAAATAATTTTTTTAAGAAGGATATGTATCTACTACAATAATTCCTGTACTTTAATTTATAAGATTTTTATCTTGTTGTGCAGGAATATCAAATAAATAAATATCAAATATCAAAAAAAAAAAAAAAAAAAAATATCAAAAAAAAAAACTTAATTACAAATGGTCACATGGCTTGTTAAAATAATGGGTTAAAATTTTAACAAGGTTGCCATGACCCAGGATTTATCTTGGCCCATCTTTAATCTAAAGTGCAAACTTATCTTTCTAAGCATTTTTAAAAAATAACTTCTCTCCAACTCGTATAGTTTTCCTGTAATCGGGCCTTCTTTTAAAAGTGCCAAAAACTTTGGAGAGTGGTATAGGTGTATTCTCATATGGCAACTCCTCGGTTTTTGATTGAGAGAATACTCTTACTACATTCCTTACAAATCCCTGACTTCATATGAATCTAACATGTATGAATAAACTTTTATCGCACATTTAAAGTTTTCGTCAAAATTCGAAAATTACATTTTTTTAATAGCTTGGGTTTTAGGCCAATTGCGTGGAAGTGCATAGGTCAAATGAAGCTTTATAAGGGTGAAATGATAGATAACAAACAATACTATAACAAAATGTAAAAACCTCACAAAAATATTCAACAATATTAAAAAAACGACCAGTGGATTTATGTGGGTTAAAAAAGACTTACTATGAAACAAGCAATAAACGCGATAAGTTCGGCAGTGGCGAAATTTTTATACCCTTTACCACGAACTGTATCGATAAGGTTTATTCTTTGGAGGTGTAAAATATCTTTTAGCGGACCGTCTGGTTTTTTTAAAGGGATGTTTTATCGTCTGTTATAACTTTATGTACCGCTAGCGAAGACTAAATACCAAATTTCAGTTATTTCGGTTGAATAATGTGGCTAAAACTTTCAAAACACCGAAACTCGGATGTACCGTTCTATGGGGTCTGTATCAAAACGCCGACCTGTGCTAAGAAATTTCTGAAGGAAAATTGAAACTCCAGCTAAGACTAAATACCAAATTTCAGTCGTTTCGATGCGACATTGAAGCCACAACCTTCAAAATACCGTTCTAGAGGAAAACGGTGGATCCCTACCAACAATTCTCTTCTGGAATTTTATATAGACCCCATTCAAGACATCCAGCCATCCTACACTAACAAATTTCTGCTGGAAATTTTATACACTCACACTGTGCGACACGAAAAAAATCAAAAATTGAAATTAACCTAACATCTCAGTAAACAACTTTCTAGAACATATGAACATTGTAGGAACGGTTCTTCACGTTCAAAATTTCATTAAGTTTACCCATTCTTTCCTATTCAGGTCCGTAAATAACAAACCTTCAAAATTCATTGAGTTTTGAACAGTTTATTATTTCCAGAACTGAGCAGGAGGAAACGTTAACCGTATATATAATATAAAGTTCATAGCGCCCATGATTCGGCCATAACCTAAAAATCATCATGAAGACTGCCATTGAAAAGTAAATGGCTTATGTGGTAATGATATCACTGGTAAATTATTTCCCTTTAGCAGTCTTCATGGCGATTTTTAGGTTATGTCGGAATCATGGGGGCTATGAACTTTATATTATACATTTGAATACTGGATTATATAGTAGACACCCTAAGTATATCCGGAGTACCATATGAAGATCCTATCACTTCCCCCGATGACGTAATTACAGCTTTAAGTACTCAAAATAAGCAATTTTTACAAGGTACGTCGTATATTTTCTATATTTTTTTGATACATACTCACCATAACTATTTCAAAAACGATTTGTATCGAGCGTACAACATCTCCTTATATATTAATGTCGAAAAACCTACAAAAAAATATTTGTTTGTATCCGAAAATAACGAAAGTCTGGGTTAAACTCGTAAAAACCGATTTTGAGCTATATCTCAAAAACAAGAGCTGATGGAGAAAAACCGGCACCGGATTTGAAAATAACTCGCCGATTTCATCTAGAAACAACTGCAACTTCGGTTGAAACAAAAGTCCTGTTGACCAGTGTAATATACATATGTATATAATTTATAGGGTCTCCAATTAATATTTCGATGTGTTACAAACGGAATCACAATTTTAATTATACCCTCCGTGTTATGGTGGAGGGTATAACATTCATATTACGATGGAGGGTATAAAAAATGGTGCCCCACGGACATATCTCCCAAAATGATTGTCCGTAAACCAAGGCGGACATATCTCCCAAAATCGTTTTGGGAGTTATGTCCGTTGGGAGTTGTGTCACTGCACCATAAAAAATATATACCCTCAGCCTGTGTGAATTGAATCGTACGTCTGTTGACAACATCGAATCGATTAACAGCTATGCAACTAAAATCCTTTTCCCCAATAATTATGTATAAGGGGGATTTGAGATGTTGTGGCCCTGTTTGGACGCATGATCTTGATATTTCGCTTAAAGTTCAAAAGTGGTGCGGTGGGGGTTTCTAAAGGAATACATCGTCATAGTCCATTTTGGAAGTGGAACTTATTTCGGGAGACATAACTTTTCGATTTCATTTGATCGCCGTATAACTTAGAGGTTTTAGACCACTAGTTCAGGAAGCATGGACTTGTCCACGAAAATCATAATATAGCTGTAAACAGGACCACAACTTTCGACGTGGATAATCACAGCAATAGTGCATCGATAGAATTAAATTTTTATATGTCAATAATGGACCATCCTATAGCATTATGAAAAACATGTTGAATTAATTCTTCTTCACTAAAAAACAAAGGTCATGAGGTTGGTGCAAAAACGGCCGTTGTGCAAAAAAAAAAAAAAAAGAAATACGTCATGCGTAAACGGGTTATTCAAGATCGACATGTTATATACCGTGAGATAGAAGCATCCTTGGGCATTTCTTCCACCAACTAACATACGATATTGCATGAACACCTGGCCCTAAAAATGAGGTTTCCTCTGTCAAAAAAAAAAAAAAAAATAAATACGCTTGTTGATTATTGCAAAGAATTTGCGAATAAATACGATCGCGGTGCTTTAAAAGACATTTATATGATCGTAACAGATAACGAATCTATAATCTATGCGTATGAACCCGAAACAAAAAATAAATCGAGCGTGTGGGTCTTCAAAGGCGAGCCGAATCCAGCGAAAATTGATCATGGAAGAAGCACTTCGAAGCAAATGGTCGGCTGTTTCTTCGGCAAAACAGAGCATGTGGCGAGTATACGCCTTGAGCAAGGTAGAACGGTAAACTTTGAGCGGTACACTACAATTTGTTTGCCTGAAGTCTCCTGGGAAATTCGAAAAACGAACAAGAGAAGAAAAAACATTGTGCACCATAACAATGCGAGCTCTCACTCATCTCTTCGAACGAGTGCCTTTTTGACTTGACAAAACGAGAAATCGATGGGTCATCCGTCGTACACCCCTGACTGGGGAACCATTGGCTTCTTTTATTTCCGCACATCAAGAAAAAGGGCGTGGTCAACGATTTTCGCGGCTAGAAGATGCTGTTGAAGTGTTCAAAATCCATTTTTGGAGGTGTCTCATTCGGAGTGTTAAATCATACTAGAGAATTCTTTAAAAAACAATAAAACTATTTTTAATGATATATATTCGCATTTCATTATTAGACCAGCAACTTTTCAAGCAGTCCTCGTATGGAATGTTTGACAGTTGGTAGCGTTGTTGGACTATTTCAAGTGGTATAAAAACTTCTCTTCGGAGTGGAGCGTAAAAATGGAATGGAGTCGGAGTCTATTCAAAACTGGCTCGACTCCACCATCTGGTTGCGATAATGCACATACGTTTTTATTATATAAAGGAATACCTCCCATTGGTAGGAATTAATATTCGTACTAATATTTACCAAAATTATTATCTTCTTCATAATCAGTTTAAAAGCTTTACCTGCAAAGAGAAAAATATGAAAAAACAAACATTTATAATGAAATAATTTAAAATATGACTTTTACGAATAGCATTATTAATGACGAAAAAATAATAATCAACTGGCATTTATTTAATATACATACGAGTACGTATGTATGTTTATTTGTTGTTGTATGAGTGACAGTATTTCAATTTCTTTGCGCTTACGGAGAACTTCCACAACATTAATTCGCATTTAATAACTTATTATATATTTATATACACAAAACATATGTACATATGTTAATATATGTATGTATCAATGTAAAATGAAGGTCCATTCTTAATTTAAATAAGCCAACCACATCATGTTTTGATTTATGCTGCATATGACACAATGTGTCAAAATCGTGGATTATTTACGAAAGCAAAATACATGCAATCGGATTAAGCTTTCGGATTGTGACATTTACATATCAAAAGTCTTTGCATGGCTTGTCGCTTTAACAGGCAGTTAGGAGGAGGTACAGAGGTGACCACTGTTGTCGGAATGTTGGTGCTCATCATGAGCTTTGACATTCCGCCCTTGGCAATGACCAGAGGGGTACACCGCTGGCCGAGCAAATTGATAGCTCCATTTTATGTATGGTGTACGAGTACACACCTTGACATATTCCGATAATCGTCTCCGTTAACCGACCACCCGACTTCATAACATCCGACCGCCATCCATTTCCTATAGAAAAGCTGATTGGCAAGGGTTCAGAGAATTTACCAATCGGAGCTGCCGCTTCACTCAGATTCTCGGGTAACTGATATAACGTTCCTGGGCATAAAGAGAGCTGCAAATGCGATCAGAGGAAGTGGACAAGTTATTTCTACCGGCAATTTATAGAGCACCCCAAGAGTGATAGTCGGATCTCTTTTTAATAAAAAACGATTTAAGTTCACATTTTTAGGTTTTCACGATTTTGCTTGGAAACTGCAAGTACTATCGAAATAGGAATTAAGAAAATGTTGTAGCTGTGAAAATTCTCTAAAAGGTTGACCTTAATGATATGTTGGTAGGTTTTACCATTTTTGAGATAGAGAAGTTCAAATTGGGAGAATGAACTGACACGGTGCGCCGCACAGTGTCACGACCGTGGCAAAAAATGGACAAAACCAAGTGCTTCGGAATACAAATTTATTGATGAGAATTGATGGTAAACATTTTAAATTGAAGGAATTCGATTTATGTTATTGATTTGTCAGGTAGTTTTCTTCATGTGATGATTCAAATCCGATAATAGTTGGAAATATGCATTTTTGTCCTTATTGTACTAAAATTAATAACTTTTATTATGATCCAATATTTTAATATATAAAGTAATGTATCGTTCTAAAATAAATTTTTACAGTTGCTTTGGATATAATTAACGTGGATTTACTTTTGTTTAGAAGTAAGTAGTGGTCCTATGGTGTTTACAGGTA
Organism: Musca autumnalis; assembly: GCF_047663935.1. Classification (NCBI taxonomy): domain Eukaryota; kingdom Metazoa; phylum Arthropoda; class Insecta; order Diptera; family Muscidae; genus Musca; species Musca autumnalis. The sequence goes on from NW_027411876.1 coordinate 57,688, forward strand.
CCCAAATCTGTAGTACTTAGTAGATCAATTTTGTAAACCCAGTTTGAAAATTAGTGGAGCGGGAAAAAATTGTATAAAAGTGTATATCGATGTTATTTGCTGTTTGAGTTTTGAAAAGTGAGTACTTCAAACGTGCAGAGGTTTGCAGACGAACATGTTATTTCTCTTTTTCAGCGACCACCTCACTCAGGGGTTACCCCCTTTTTTTAGCAAAGCCTTTTGTTTTGTTGGCTATAGCGCGAAAACGAATGAACCGATAATCATATATGTTTGTGGGCTGAATAAGTACCTAATAATCTTGCTTTAAAAAGAGAGACTTTTACAAATATCAATTTTCAAAACAAAAAATGGTGAACAGCGAATTTCAAAATTCGATTTTTTACAAAAAATGGACCGTTTTTGACCATTAATCGGTCAAAAAATGTTTTTAAAGGGAATTTCTCATATATATAGACAAGATTTTGATGTATTCAATAAGCTCACAAAAAATATGAAGTCTAAACACCAAATTTCAGTCATTTCGGGTGGATATTGAGGCCACAACATTCAAAATACCGAAAATTAGGAGGCATGGTTCTATGCGGGCCATAGGAAGACGAGGACCTACACTGACAGATTTGTGGTGGAAGGTTATAAACCCCAAACGAAGACTTAATACACATTTTCAGCCATTTCAGTGTGCTAATCAGACTAAAGCCTCCAAAATACCGAAAATCCGGAGGTACCGTCCTATGGGGGCTCTATGAAGGCGTGGTCCTATGCAGACAAATTTCAGGGTGAAAGTATTATACTCCCAAAGAAGACTAAATACCAAATTTCAGCAATTTCTGTGTAATAATGACGCTAAAACTTTCAAAATACCGAAAATCCGGAGGTACCGTCCTATGGGGGCTATATCGAAACGTGGACCTACACCCACAATTCTCTGTTGGAATGTTTTATACTTCTGCCGAAGACTAACCGCCAAATTTGAGTAATTTCAGTCCTAAAACTTTCAAAATACCGAAAATCGGGAGGTACGGTTCTTTGGGAGCTATATCAAAACGTGGACCGATCATCCCAATTTTTTGTCCTGTAAATAGTAAGTCAATAGTAGGTAAGTGTACCAAAATTGATGCACCTACAATAACTCCTTCCATTTTTGGCCACAGTTAATATGAACTCGCTACAGTGTGCGCCGTGAAAACCGCTTACACCTGGAAAGTTTTAGCGGATTCTGAAACAGCAATTTTTCTACCCTCAGCATTTATGCCAACGAGGGTATAACTGTTTTAGCACGATTCACCGATGGATTTCTTAAAATTATAATTTGAGCGGAATCTGTGGTCGTATTAATGTAGAGGAAAGAGGAAAAAATCGTTGAAGGAAACGATTTTTTTAAGTCAATTTTCAATTAGTGGCTTTACAATACAATGTAGAGTATAATGTTCAAAGAAGAAGTTAAAGAATACACTTCAGAGATGAAGTTTCTAATGTACGATTTTTTAATATAACCACTGCATCAATCTCAAACGGATGCTGAATTTTGAAGACTAAAAAATTGGGTTTTTTGAATTTTTGCTCTAATCGGGACGCGCAACTGTACTCGTTTAAAAACTGATTATGAGATTGTAGTACTCGCGATTACGCATGTTTTGATGTATAACTCGGGCATGTAGCCTTCAAAGGTTCACAACAATCTCAGCTTAAAGTCGAAATTTTTGTGCGTAAATTTTTATAAAAAACCAGTTTATTGGATTCAAAATTTACAAATGCCATTCGATTTCAGTGGAAACCCGCGTGAATTTAGTTTTTTTACGTTCTGTATCTAACAAGCCTTTGCGCGTCTAAATCCATCCACTAGATCGGCGGATATGATACCCCTCAAATTTCGAAAATCTGCAAAAAATGTTTTTGAAAATATCGCGTATTTAGACGGGTTTTAGATGTGTTATTACTACTTAGATAAATAGAGCGAAACGCATATTTAAAATATGCGAAAACAGATATTGAAAAACGTTCGCGAATCCGGAGATATAATAGATTTTTTCTTAAAACTGAGTGCGATGCTACATCCACGGTTCTTGATGGATCGCATTGAAATGACATAGGATGATGTATTTTTTAATGGTGATCATTGAAATCGGATGCGCATAAAATGCAAATGTACTTCTTGGAAATTATGGGCATTTTACTGTTTTTTGCACCCTAACATGCAACTGATGCTACATCGTGGTCGCCAAATGGAATTTCACAAAGTGTATATCAAATAAGAGGGATTGATTCGCTGTTTTGGAAAATCGGATGCGCATCTTGTGATTTCCACTATTACGCGGTTTATATGCGATTCAAATGTTGCAATATTCAATATAACATTATTTTAATGCTATGCCACATTTGGAATTCCTTGTGATTTAATATAATGTTCTAAAAATATTCGACAATAGGTAAACTATAAGCGAAAAATTTGTTGCAACGGAATATTTTCATTATTGCGTGGAATTTGGACGAAAATGACGAAGAACTCAAATATTTTTTTCTTCAACCTTTCCTATAAAACCATAAAAAATAAAATTAGAATAACATGATTTTTATTTTTTTCGTCATATTTTCTTTGTATTTTTGCAAATAACATGAATACTATAGCTTCAAACTTCTCGATTTAGGTTTCATTTTATTCCTCACAATGTCTGGATGCTGCTATAATTTTTTATATGTATATTTTTGTAAGTATAAGCGCTATTATTTCAAAAATATGTTTGTAAATACGTGAAATTATTTAACAAATTTAATTTTTCGCGAATCCATTGAAACTTTTCGAATTTTTTTTGCATCATCGCAAAGGGTGCGAATTCAGTTAACGATAATAGGATATAACAGTTACTATATTAAGCCGCGATTTTTTTAGAATTTTTTCTAATTAGCATAACTAAAACGGTCATATCTTTTGCGCGCAACGATCAAATTTGGTAACGAAAACAGATTTGGAATGACGATTATTTTCTTAATCTATGTACCAAAAATCATAGATGTAGTATCAAAAAATTTTTTTGATTTTTTTGAAATGGAAAAGACGATTTTAGAAATTTTTGCTGATATACACTTTCATACGGGCAAAATGTGCCTCATCGAAATAATGGTTTTAGACCCCAAGTATGTTTGGACGAAATGTGTTTCAGACAATTTGGAGTCGATTGAGCAATGTCCGTCCGTCTGTCTGTCTGGCTGGCTGGAGGGCACGATAACTCTCGAACGGATCAACCGATTAGGTCTAAAATTTGGCGAAGATGGGTTATATCGGTGCACTCCTTCCGGTACCTCCCCCACAAAAGTTCGAAAATGTTCGGAAAATTTGTACGTACGATAACTCTTGATGGGAGTAACCGATTTGATCCATACTTTGAAAATCGTGAAATGTCTACCAGGCTTAGATGAGTTTCCAATATGGACTCAATCGGTCCACTCCTTCGGGTACCTCCCACACAAAATTTGTGATATGTTCAGTTTAGGACCTGCTCTGGAATCGCTTTAATTTTTGTTTTAGCAACTTGTATTCACTGCCCCCTATATGACGGTACAAGTTTCATCAGGGGCAAATCCATACATCCTGAGAAAATAGCCTGAAAGCTGTAAAAAAACCCATAACACCGTGTGAAGTGGTTGGAGCGCAAGATAACTCTCGAACGGATCTGCCGGTTCGGTCCAAAATTTGGCCTTAGTAATATTTTGTCCAATTATAGTTTAAGTTCGAAGATAAGCCATATCGGTCCACTCCTTCAGGAACCTCCCCCACCAAAAGTTCAAAAATTTTCGGAAAAATTGTCCGTACGGTAACTCTTGAAGGGAGTGGCCGAATTGGTCCATACTTTACACATCCTAATATATCTACCAGATATAGATCAGGTTCAAATATGGACTATATTTGTCCACTTCATCCGGTACCTCCCACACAAAATTTCGGATAAGTTCACTTAAAGACCTGCTACAGTGTCCCTTTGATTTTTGTTGAAGCAACTTGCATTCGCTGCCTCAATTAAAATGCTAAGAGTTTTTTCATGGGCAAGACCGTATATGTTGAGCAAACAGTCCGAAGGGTTTAAAAAACCCTATGGCACCATATGTAGTGGCTGGAGTGCTCCAACCGAATACTGCGTTCGTCCACACTTTGGATTTTATAATATTCTTCGAATATTAGATTAAATTCACAGGTGGTGCTTATATATATATATACCTCCGATTTGGGCCCTATCTGTCCAATCCTTGTGGTACCAGCCACACAAATGTTCAACATTTTTGTGTCGTAAAGGGTCTGTTCGTGGATCCTTTGGACATTTTTACCGAAGGTTTTCCTAGGTTCCCTGTTTACAACGATATTATGTTTTTCCTAGGCTAGTGTGATAAAAAAGCCCTATCTATCGTTATCCCCGCAAATTTTTGAGCTTTAATCCTATCTATACTGTTGTCGATCCAAAATTTTGAAAACCCCACTGAATACATCATTTTTTTGGAAAAAAAAGTATTTCAATCCACACAGGCTGAGGGTATATCTCTGTCGGCAAAGCCGACTGATACTGTTTTACTTGTTCAACGACGATTTAATAAATATGTCAATAATGCGGTGAAATCCGAAATGCGAGAATAAACTGTTGGTGTGAACTGTGTTTGAAATACGGGTTGTAAAATGTATGATACAAAATACCGCTGAAACAACATGAAGTAAGCATATTAGAGTTTCAGATTGTTCCGAAGAATTGCTGAGTACTTTATTTGGAAGATTTTTGCAAAAGGTTACTCGGTTCAACTCCCAATAGTTTACCTGATACTGACCAGAATTTCAGCAATTATGTAAAATTGCCCATATTTTTATCGATTTTGATGCCCTAGTTGGGGTTTTTCTTATGTAGTCAATTCAAAAGATAACTTCTACTAGCTTAGGGCTACAATATTGCCAAAGACGGTGAGACCAAATTTCTAGTCGTTTCTGAGATACAGGCCAAACAAACGCAAAAAAAGGTAGCTTTCGCCCGGTTTAGATGAGACCATAAAATCCGAGCTGGATCTGTCAGGACAAAACCCTACTAGGATTTTTGTTGTCTCATGCATACTAGAAGTTGTTTTCATTTTCAGTGTTGCATAGTGTCTTCCTTTAAATATATTAAGGGATTCATATAAAGCTCCAAAGCCTCGTACAAACTGATTACTTTTTTCATTGGATTTTAATGGTATTTTCATTTTTCCTCTAAATCATTTGTTTTGCACAATGTTTTCATTTCTAAAAGAACATCTTTATTTTTTTTTAGTCGAACATAAATTCTTTGATTACATAAAAAAACGATTTCAAATCAGGCGGCAACATCTTAAGCTGTTCCTCGGAAAAGTATTCAAAACATCATTCCTCTATAAAAGTATAACTACAACCCTAAATATGACCTGCATAAGGTAGGGAGGGAGGTATTATGTTCTATATACATATTTTATCCTTCTGTAACTATGTGACGTTTTTAGTTCACAGTTTGCTGTTTATACATGGTATATTTATGAATATTGCATGAGCAACGTCATCATCATCATCACTGGGTATGGGTGGAGGAGTGAAAAAGGCAACAGAAATCATCCACCTACCCCTTTACCCCAAGTGCACAACTCAAATAAAAGCACGTTCTCATCATAAGTCTGGATTAAGGGGAGGCTAAGAACTTTTTTCTTACGAAGAGCAAAAATTATACTCTACGAAAGTATATGCAAAAATTGGGTCTTCTGATGACTGATGTGAACAGCAGACGGTAAATACAGAACCATAGTTACCAACTGAATTTGAATTTTCATTAAAAACAACGAAGAAAATAAATATTTGTAACTAAAAGGGAACAGAACTAAAATGTATGTACGAGTATATGGGAAAATATACGTATGTATGCATTTCACATCAAATGCCTGGCCATCGTTCATAACTGGAAAATTGAGTAAGGAGTTCTAAAGAAGAGAAGGTTACATGTATTACCGATTTCCCCAGGCTCACTAATAACCGAGAGCATAGTGCACAAAAAAACAATCCCTTAAGTAGTTGTTACAAAATCTTCACCATGAAATATCCCCCATAAAAAGCCACAGGCTTTAGGTGCCCCTTTTTCTAACGGGCTAAACATGCATCTAGTTTTGTTGCAAGTAACTCCAAAGGATAAATGCAACGCATGCAGATTGACAAACACACAAAACTTTTGTAGATAAACACCATGAGATAGTGTTTTTTCTTCGTCTTCTTAACAATATCTAATGGACATACAGTTAAGTTATAGGTCAGCTCTAGGTGGAATTGGCATTCTCGGAATTCATTCATTCAGTCCTTCATTTAAGTAGTTGGGAGAAATCGTTTGCTTGCATAACACAAATTCTTGTTTGCAGCTTTTAATTGTGAATTTGCAAAGATGCAAAAAAGACAAAAAGTGTTTTACTAAAGGTATAAAAGTGAGTGGTATGGAAGGAAACAATGTACAAGGTCTGATAAAAACGTTCAGCCCAATTATGAACGGCATCTCACCGTGAGTTTTCTCTTTCTCGCCTCCTCCCCTATTATAAACATCATATCGCCGTGAGTGCTGTTATGTTCTCACTCTTCCCTTATTATAAACAACAAGAGGGTAAGCAAAACTCACGTTCGTGAAAAAATTAGCTATTACAAATGTAAAAAAAGTGAGAAAAAGAGGCAAATTTGTGCTGAAATTTCTCACTACCGAAATCAAAGTGAGTTGAACAAAAAAATTTAAGTGTGGTCATTTATTTTAAAAAATACGAATATTTTGTATCTGTAGTGATAATTAATTGTATTTTAGGTTGAAAGCAACAAAAAATAATTAGAACTTTTTTATGTTTTGAGGTTATTGTTGACCTTTGGACGCTTTTTTCTTTGGTTTTAATTTTGGCTTGAGGTCAACTTAAGAATTAAAATTTTTTTGTTTTTATTCTTATAAAAAGAAAGAAATATCAAATATCATTGTTGAGGATGACCATCAAAGATGGTTGAAATATTGGAAATGGAATAGATTCTACCTTATTGTGATAAGAGTTTCTTTATATTTTTAATCGCAATATGTTTTCGACAAAAACAAATATTAGGACATTTACCGCTAACATTTTTTTCAGAGTTCTTTACGAATTCGGTCTGAATCTCTGAATTCTTTCAGAATTTGGTACAAAATTGGGTCTAACTTCAGTTCCAAGAATGGGATGTAACTATCCACTGAAGTTAAATGACTAGGTTTGGCATCGCACCTTTAAAAGACGAAGAGTGCTATGCATGGTGCTATCAACATTTGCCCTATAAGAATTTAGACGACTGCAATATCTCGAGTATAGTTGAGCAAAAACTACTCTGGTTTGTGGTGGACTTTATTCACACTATATTTGTTTACATTAGAAACTGCGACTATGTGAAAGCTATACAAACCTACTTGAAATGCTTGTTGAGCAAGGGGTTCTCTCCTGTATCGTTGGGCTTTCCTCTCTAGAAAGTGAAGATCATTCTTGATGGACCTAGTGTGTCGGGCCAACCTACTAGATGGTGATTGGGATGGCTCTCACGGTAACGCCCAAGCAAGTACTGTAACTAAAGCGTTCCCCGTTTTCAGGTATGGACAGATCAAAAAGGTGCATACTGTATAAAGCGGTTCACAAATATACAAGAACCCAATCTGGAGCAACCCATGTCTGCGATTGTTGTTCCTAGAGAGAGTAATGTACACGATTTGGAACTTTTGGGGTCGCAGTCTTGGAAAAAATGGGTGCTGGTGCTAAAAAGATGACATGTCCAATCACTTGCCCTCAAGCTTGAATAGAATCAAATATTTTGATGGAATATAAGTCCAGACCGTTGCCCCAAAAAGATCCAAACCATTTTGAGATCTTAATCACGTCATCGTCGATAACCCAGTGGAATGGTATCTACACCAAGCAATTTCCTGGAATAGTATTTTAAGTACCGGTTGTTATATGCCATGAACAAAAAAAAAATTGGAATTACAATTGAAATTTATTGAAATTGTATTTAAAATTCATTAAATTGGTGTTGAAGAAAGCATTAGGAATTATACTTAGCATTCATAGAATTGGTTCTTATACTGGAGAAAATATCGGATGTTTCACGAATTGTATTTACAATTCTTGGAATTGGCTAAATGCTGAACCTCATTTGAACCAATCATTGATCTCCTGTGATGTCCTAACATCGCTGGTACAGCTTCCACTCCATTTCCTTGGTATTCCTCAGAACTTGCCATTTCTGTTATCACCCAAAATGCAACATTAAACATTTACTTATTGTAGCCATTTAATGACGTTTTTAAACGACATTTGTTCACTTTATTACGATTTTCCAATAAATTTCACGAATTCTTCAGTGTAAATAAACAATTTTCACATATCTGTCAAAACAAAAGAACAGCTGTTACAGATGTTGCCATGTTGTTTCAATGTTGTATTTTCTTTTACCAATATTCATGTTATTTTACAGTGGATTTTTAATAACCGACATTTTTCTTGCTAGAAATGTTTATTAATTTGAAAATTTATTTACTTTTTATGCAAAAAATAAGAATTTAATAATCCCAAAGTTATTTGTGCAAAAAATGACGGTATGGTAACACAAATTATTATTTCAAGGGTTCACAAGTCGCGCCATTATTTTCCATTTTCCGACTTGTCAACCCTTGTTCACTTTTTGTGCTCCTCCCTGCCCAATCGTAATAGCTCGAGCAGGTGAAAGTGAACTGCAACTCACTTGTGAGTAGCTCCCTACGTGAAGATTCATAATCGCTATGGTTATTTTAAAGTCAGTTGTGGGAAGAGGGGACCAAGTCCGGTGAATACGGTGGTTGATAACATGATAACGGTTTTGTTTTTGGGCAAAAAATCACGCTCAAGCATCGATGTATAAGCTGTTGCGTTATCATGGGGCATAGTCCATTATTGATTTTTTTTCCAAAATTCTGTGCGTTTCTGACGAATTTCTTCCTACAAACGGCGTATAATTTGGAGATAGTGTTTTGTAAAGCGTTTTTTTTGATTGACCAGTTGTGGCTTTGTTTTTAAAGTGCTTAAGCCAAAGTAGCATCTGTTGGCCAATATAATTCTTCTTTTTATTTCACCGAAGTATACGAAGTCTTTTACTACCTCAAAATTATAGGAGCCAACTTCAACAGTTGATCCGAGCTCAATGGACGCATTGCGCGTCTACACCATCGACTTGGTCTTCCCGCCGTTTACCGCCAGACCCACTTTAGCAGATTCTCCTTTGACCTTCATAAAGGTATCGGTTACTTCTTTTACTGATCGTCCCATGATGTCTAAATCATCAGCATAAGCAAGTAACATCCCAACAAAATTTGACGGAAGGGGTTCTTTGCGATGACGTGATTTCATGTCATCTTTTGCATTGGTTCAAAGGAAGTCGTGAAAGATCCGATCTTTTCATTATGATTTGAACCAATGCAAAGGAAGTCGTGAAAGATCTGATCTTTTCATCAGCATTTGTACCCATTCCATCGATCCAATAGAGATGATGTTTGTGTTTTTATTTACACACCTGTTTATTTTCATTTTGGTATGTTCCAGTACTGCAAAAATCTACTAATTTTTACTATTTTTTCCGATAACATAAAGGAAAAATTGTTATGGTAGTGAAAATAAGTAGATTCTTGCAGTTTCTGGAACAGACCAAAGTTGTTAGAACTGTCGTCGTGATGTTGTCTTACATTTCCTGCATATCAAACAACTAAAACTTCTAAACAATTGGTATTATATGAAGTCCCAACCATCGAGCTAAAAATAGAATCGGACTGCACACATTGCTATTTTAAAAGTTCCCTTGTCTGTTCTAAATCTGTCATAGAATGAAATCAATCAAATCTCGCTTCTTGGAATTTGAAAAAAAAGTCCGAAACGAAAAGGAACAAGAATCTGAAAATAAAGAAGAAACTACTTTTGGAAAGAAACAATTAAAAATAAATTAATTAAGCATAAATGGTATTTTCCATAAAAAGTCTCTCCTCCCCGTTCGTTACATTTTGTTCTTAGAGATCCCTAAAGCAAGCCGTTAATAAAGAGTTTTGTTTTTCATGAAAACCATATTTCAATACAGCATTTCCATTTTCCAAACAAGACATGAAAATTTCATGCCAAGGGGTTGGTGAAAATGACATGCCAAAGCATTGGTTAAAATGACATGTCAAAGCATGGGTGAAAATGACGTGTCAAAGCATTGGTGAAAATGACATGTCAAATCTTTAGATGTCACTACTTTAGGGATGTACAAATCGACTTGTTTCTTTATAGTGTTCTTTACAAATGATTCAAATACTGATGAAAAGATCGGATCTTTCACGACTTCCTTTGCATGGGTTTAAATGCTAATGAAAAGATCGGATCCTTCACGACTTGCTTTGAACCAATGCAAAATATGCCATGAAATCACGTCATCTCATAGAACCCCTTCCTTCAAATTTTGCTGGGTAGAGGTAAACAGGGCTACTAGGAGTATCTTCGGCATCCTAAGGAAAGCGCCTTTTTGTAACATAAGCTAAAATTTGACAAAATATTTCCAGATCCAAAGTTTGGACAAAATCTGTTGTTCCGTTTATACGATATTGCGCTTACCATTTTAGCGAATATTTGCGAACTGTTGTGGGGGAGGTAACGGAAGGAGTGGACCTATAAGCACTATCTTCGAATTTTATCTAATATTCGAAGAAATATTGCGATATTCAAAGTGTGGACAAACGCAGTATTCGGTTCGGGAGTTGTCGTGCGTACCAGCCTCTACACATGCTGCCATACGGATTTTTTACAGTTTTCGGGCCATTTTCTCAAGAAATATGGACTTGCCACTAAAAAACTTGTACCATCGTAATAGGGGCCTTGAGTACAAGATGTTGCAAGAAAAATCAAAACGATTCGAGAGGAGGTCTTAACCTGCACTTTTCCGAAATTTGGTGTGGGAGGTATCCGAAAGAGTTAACATATATAGGTCATATTCTTACCGGATCTATGTCTCGTAGAAATATAACGATGTCCAAAGTATGGACCAAATCGGTTCGAGAGTTACTGTGCGCACCATTTTATCCAAACTTTTATGGGGGAGGTACCCAAAGGAGTGGACTGATAAAGCCCGTCTTAGAACTTAATTTAACTTTGGGCAAAATATTACGATTGCGAAATTTCGGGCCGAATCGTTTTACCCGTTCGAGAGTTATCGCGGGCTCCATCCACAATAAACGGCTCCATAGTGGGTTTTTACAGCTTTCAGGCAATTTTCTCAGGAAGTATGAACTTGCCCCTGAAAACGTGTAATGGGGGCAGCGAAACAAAATTAAAAAGGATTCGAGAGTAGGTCCTAAACTAACTTTTCGTACGCGACGGAGTGGACCGATATGGCCCATCTTCGAACTAAAACTAAGTTTGGGAATAATATTACAAAGTGCAAAATTTGGTTCGAATCGGTTGAGAATCGAGAGTTATCTTGTCAGACAGACAGTCGCTAGAGTGATTACAACAGATGGACGTACATGGCTAAATTGACTCTAAAGTGTCTGAAACGAATTTCGTCCAAACAGACTTGGGGTCTTAACCCGTTATTTCGAAGTGGCACATTTTGTCCGTATGGGGCTATACGAAATCATTGACATACAAAAGATGTTCAATAAGCAAACTTCTGAGAGAACTCAAAACATTAAATTACGTTAAACTAAATTTGGAAGAAATTTTTGAAAAAGTTTGAGAGTTATTGTCCACATTTGAGCCATTATATTAGGAAGTATGGACTTACTCCGAAAAAAATTTACCGATGTAAAGGGAGCAGCTAAGACAACCTATTGAAAAATAATTTCAAAACGATCCGAGAGGAGCTCTTAAACTTCTCTTTTTCCGAATTATGTGTGGGAGCTGCAGGAGGAGTGGACCGAAGTATTTCTTTTTCAACCCGATCTATATCTGGAAGAAATAATACGATGTGCAAAGTTTGGACCAAATCGATTGTTCCCTTCAGAGATATCGTTCACACAATTTTACAGAAAAAAATTGAACTTTTGTGGGGGAGGTACCAGAAGGACTGGACCGATATAGTCCATATTCCACACTGGTACATTACTGGATGAAATAATACGTTGTGCAAAGTTTGGACAAATGAGAAATTCCATGCGAGAGGTATCATGCGGATTTGCCATTTAAGTTGGTGCCGTCAGGATTTCTTGGAGCTTTTAGGCATTTATTTCATCAAGTATGTACTTGTCCCCGAAAATATTGTACCGTTGAAAAGGGGACCGCATGCATAAAAATTTCAAAACAATCCGAGAGGAGCTATTAAATTTCACTTCTTCCGAATTTTGTGTGGGAGGTACCCGAAGGAGTGGACCGATATAGTCCATATTCGAACCCGATCTAAAACTGGAAGGAATAACACGATGTGCAAATCAAATCGATTAATCTCTTCGAGAGTTATCGTTCATTTCCGAAAAATTAAAACTTTTGTTTGGGAGGAACTAAGTTTGGACAAAATATTACTATACTAAAAAAGTGTTTCGAATCGGTTGACATCGTGCACATCAGCCAGCCAGCAGACATACGACAGGCGGACATGGCTAAATCGACTACAAATTGTCTAAACCGAGTTTCGTCCAAACCTACTAAAACCGTTACATCGATGAGCCACATTTTTGGTCGTATCACAGTGTATATACATACCCTCGTTAGCCTTAAGGCTGAGGGTATAAAAAAACGAGAAAAAAAAACTTATTATACCCTCCGCCATAGTATGGAGGGTACATTAAGCTTGTTTTTCTGTTTGTAAAACATCAAACTAATCAATTCCACTTGTTGTCCAGTCAAACAGACGCTGGTTTGAATCGATGTTTGATAGCTCGCATCGTCATGATGCAGAATGATTTGTCTTCTCTTGTTCGTTTTTCGCATTACTCTGGAGTCGTCAGGCAAACAAATTGTAGTGTACCACTCAGTATTAACCTACTTTTTTCAATCCGTATAGTCTCAACACAGTCAGTTTTGTTGAAGAAGGAGGCTTCGAAGTGTTTCCTGCATGACCAATTTTCATTGGATTTGGCTCGTTTTCGAATACCTAAACTATCGATTTATGTTTTGTATCGGGCTCCTAAGCATATATCCAAGATTCATCGTCTGCCACGATCTTATAAACGTCGTTTGAAGCACCGCCATCTTTTTTATTTACAAATTCTTTGCACCAATCTACAGAAGCCTATTTTGAGCGATTGTCCAACTTTGCCGGATCTAACGAGAAAAATCAATATTTGCGGCCATGTGTTCTTCCAATATCAAATGTTAGTTGGCGGAAGAAATCTCCAAGGATGCCTCTATCTAAAGGTATTCAACATGGCGATCTTGCATTATCCATTCACACACGGCTTATTTATTTTTTTGACACAACGTTCATTTTTGGGCTACCCTCATGACTTTAGTTTTTTGGCGAGTGTCGGCCACGATTGAATTCATTAAACCAATTTTTCATAGTGCTATAGGATTGCCCTTTATCGACATACAAAGATTTAATTTGATCGATGCTGTCTTGCCGTGATTATCCACGTCGAAATTTGTGAAAAATTGTCGGACGAAAATGTTCCCAACAAAATTCCATTTTTTATGCAATGTGATTTTCATGTCACTGTAAACAACACAACACATCGTCGTGTGGCAAACTGACCCGAGTACGTCTAGGCTAAAAGCTATCAAACTCCCCAAGAAAATTTTCAAATGGATCCTGGCAACACGCGGCCAGATAGTTTTCGTGCAGCCCTCATATAGCCCCCATATAAAAGTACCTCCCGATCTAAGGTATTTTGAGGATGTTAGCTACATTTTTTGTCTTAACTACACGTGCAGTGACGAAACTTCTCCATCAAAAATTGTCAACATAAGTCCATGTTCTAATATAGCCACCAGAAAAACGGTGCCTCCGACACCCTTCCACCAAAAATCGTCCACATAGGTCCATGTTTTGTTATATCCCACATATGAAATCTGTTGGAAGATTAAAGCAATATTTAGATATATATTTTTGATCTAATTTAGGCATTTGGGGTATCCGAGGTCGAACAATTTTACCTAAAAGGAAACTAATTATTCCATTTTAGTTCAGAATATTTTACGGTGGAAGGTATAAAAAGTTCAGTCCGGCTGAACTTAATGCTTGTACCTTACACCACACTGTGGTAAGGGGTATTATGTCTTGAGCATTTGAGATGGGACCATAGTACCTTCTAGGCATATACATAGAATCACTTTCTGAGTCGATGCATGCATGTCCGTCTGCCGTTCGCAACATACAGGTAGCATTTATTGACCGATTCAGCTGAAAATGGGGAATATATTTTTTTAGCCTTAGGAAGAACGCTATTGCTTTCGGTGAACATCGATTCAGATTTGGATATAGCTCCCATATATATTTTCGACCGATTTCACGTATTTGCCGCATCAAACACGATATATGCTTCCGATTTTAATGAAATTTGGAATGTGTTTTTTATCGAAAGCGGTTCAGATTCGGATTTAGCTCCTATATATTTTCGGCCTATTCACTGTGGTGTAGGGTTTAGTTTTTCTTTTCTTTCGTTTTTTCATAATAGGCTGCTTTTTGCTAGAGGAGGGTTACTAACCCGACGCCCAAACCCAAATTTTTATCGTTCTTATGGGTGAACGCGCGGAACATTTTAGCTCACTATCTTAAACGGGTGTTAAAGGCAGCTACTACAGGTGACACCACGGGGGGTCAGTGTCCACTTGAGATGAGAGAGGGACCAAGATAAATCCTGGACTTTGCCATGTTAATGCCGGTCAGGACCATTCCTTGGTATCTTTCATCCCCTACGTCACCAACTTTTTGTCGATTATAAAGCAGCCTTCGACAGCCCGCTACGTTCAAAGGTATTCCAAGCCATGTCTGAATTTGGTATCCCCGCAAAGCTCATTCGGCTTTGTAAAGTGACTCTAACTGACACAAGATCTTCAGTTGAAATAGGAAAGAACCTCTCCGAAGAGTTTTGTACCAAAAAAGATGTTCCAGGCAAGGAGAAAGTCTTTCGTGTGATCATTTCAACATCCTGCTAGAAAAGGTTGTACGAGAGGCAAACGTCAAAAGAAGTGGCACAATCTATACCAACAGCCACATCCCAGCAAAATGTTCGATGCCAAAGATGACATTCAATCATGGATGCAAGTGATCTAGCATGTCATTTTTTTAGCATCTTCATCGATGAATTTTATATGAGCGTGGACCCCAAAAGATGACGTTCTTTTCTGGATCCTAAGCATGTCATTTTAACCCTTGGCATGAAATTTTCATTTTCCAAACAAGACATGAAAATTTCATGCCAAGGGGTTGGTGAAAATGACATGCCAAAGCATTGGTTAAAATGACATGTCAAAGCATGGGTGAAAATGACGTGTCAAAGCATTGGTGAAAATGACATGTCAAATCATTGGTGGAAATGACATGCCAAAACATTGGTGGAAATGACATGTCAACGCATTGGTTAAAATGACATGCTTAGGATCCAGAAAAGAACGTCATCTTTTGGGGTCCACGCTCATATAAAATTCATCGATGAAGATGCTAAAAAAATGACATGCTAGATCACTTGCACCCATGATTGAATGTCATCTTTGGCATCGAACATTTTGCTGGGATGTGGCTGTTGGTATAGATTGTGCCACTTCTTTTGACGTTTGCCTCTCGTACAACCTTTTCTAGCAGGATGTTGAAATGATCACACGAAAGACTTTCTCCTTGCCTGGAACATCTTTTTTGGTACAAAACTCTTCGGAGAGGTTCTTTCCTATTTCAACTGAAGATCTTGTGTCAGTTAGAGTCACTTTACAAAGCCGAATGAGCTTTGCGGGGATACCAAATTCAGACATGGCTTGGAATACCTTTGAACGTAGCGGGCTGTCGAAGGCTGCTTTATAATCGACAAAAAGTTGGTGACGTAGGGGATGAAAGATACCAAGGAATGGTCCTGACCGGCATTAACATGGCAAAGTCCAGGATTTATCTTGGTCCCTCTCTCATCTCAAGTGGACACTGACCCCCCGTGGTGTCACCTGTAGTAGCTGCCTTTAACACCCGTTTAAGATAGTGAGCTAAAATGTTCCGCGCGTTCACCCATAAGAACGATAAAAATTTGGGTTTGGGCGTCGGGTTAGTAACCCTCCTCTAGCAAAAAGCAGCCTATTATGAAAAAACGAAAGAAAAGAAAAACTAAACCCTACACCACAGTGAATAGGCCGAAAATATATAGGAGCTAAATCCGAATCTGAACCGCTTTCGATAAAAAACACATTCCAAATTTCATTAAAATCGGAAGCATATATCGTGTTTGATGCGGCAAATACGTGAAATCGGTCGAAAATATATATGGGAGCTATATCCAAATCTGAATCGATGTTCACCGAAAGCAATAGCGTTCTTCCTAAGGCTAAAAAAATATATTCCCCATTTTCAGCTGAATCGGTCAATAAATGCTACCTGTATGTTGCGAACGGCAGACGGACATGCATGCATCGACTCAGAAAGTGATTCTATGTATATGCCTAGAAGGTACTATGGTCCCATCTCAAATGCTCAAGACATAATACCCCTTACCACAGTGTGGTGTAAGGTACAAGCATTAAGTTCAGCCGGACTGAACTTTTTATACCTTCCACCGTAAAATATTCTGAACTAAAATGGAATAATTAGTTTCCTTTTAGGTAAAATTGTTCGACCTCGGATACCCCAAATGCCTAAATTAGATCAAAAATATATATCTAAATATTGCTTTAATCTTACAACAGATTTCATATGTGGGATATAACAAAACATGGACCTATGTGGACGATTTTTGGTGGAAGGGTGTCGGAGGCACCGTTTTTCTGGTGGCTATATTAGAACATGGACTTATGTTGACAATTTTTGATGGAGAAGTTTCGTCACTGCACGGGTAGTTAAGACAAAAAATGTAGCTAACATCCTCAAAATACCTTAGATCGGGAGGTATTTTTATATGGGGGCTATATGAGGGCTGCACGAAAACTATCTGGCCGCGTGTTGCCAGGATTCATTTGAAAATTTTCTTGGGGAGTTTGATAGCTTTTAGCCTAGACGAACTCGGGACAGTTTGCCACACGACGATGTGTTGTGTTGTTTACAGTGACATGAAAATCACATTGCATAAAAAATGGAATTTTGTTGGGAACATTTTCGTCCGACAATTTTTCACAAATTTCGACGTGGATAATCACGGCAAGACAGCATCGATCAAATTAAATCTTTGTATGTCGATAAAGGGCAATCCTATAGCACTATGAAAAATTGGTTTAATGAATTCAATCGTGGCCGACACTCGCCAAAAAACTAAAGTCATGAGGGTAGCCCAAAAATGAACGTTGTGTCAAAAAAATAAATAAGCCGTGTGTGAATGGATAATGCAAGATCGCCATGTTGAATACCTTTAGATAGAGGCATCCTTGGAGATTTCTTCCGCCAACTAACATTTGATATTGGAAGAACACATGGCCGCAAATATTGATTTTTCTCGTTAGATCCGGCAAAGTTGGACAATCGCTCAAAATAGGCTTCTGTAGATTGGTGCAAAGAATTTGTAAATAAAAAAGATGGCGGTGCTTCAAACGACGTTTATAAGATCGTGCAGACGATGAATCTTGGATATATGCTTAGGAGCCCGACACAAAACATAAATCGATAGTTTAGGTATTCGAAAACGAGCCAAATCCAATGAAAATTGGTCATGCAGGAAACACTTCGAAGCCTCCTTCTTCAACAAAACTGACTGTGTTGAGACTATACGGATTGAAAAAAGTAGGTTAATACTGAGTGGTACACTACAATTTGTTTGCCTGACGACTCCAGAGTAATGCGAAAAACGAACAAGAGAAGACAAATCATTCTGCATCATGACGATGCGAGCTATCAAACATCGATTCAAAGCAGCGTCTGTTTGACTGGACAACAAGTGGAATTGATTAGTTTGATGTGTTACAAACAGAAAAACAAGTTTAATATACCCTCCATACTATGGTGGAGGGTATAATAAGTTTTTTTCTCGTTTTTTATACCCTCCACCATAGTATGGAGGGTATATTAAGTTTGTTTTTCCGTTTGTAACGCATTGAAATACTCATTTGCGACCCTATAAAGTATATATATTCTTGATCAGGGTAAAATTCTAAGTCGATCTGAGCACGTCCGTCCGTCCGTCCGTCTGTGGTAATCACTCTAGCATCCACAAAAATGGAGATAGGACGCTGAAATTTTGGGAAAATGCGTCTTTTGTTTGCAGGCAGGTCAAGTTCGATGATGGGCTATATCGGTCCACGTTTTGGTATAGCCCCCATATAACGGTACCCCCCGATTTACGGTATTTTGACGTTTTTAGCTAAATTTTCAGACCGATTTGGCTATAATATGACATTTAGGGTTCTTAAGTGTCAATAAACATATATAACAAAACTGGTGGACATAGGTCCACGTTTTAGTATAGCCCCCATATAACGGTACCCCCCGATTTGCGGTATTTTGACATTTTTAGCTACATTTTTAGACCGATTTAGCTATAATTTGACATTTAGGGTTCTTAAGTATCAATAAACTAATATAACAAAAGTTGTGGACATAGGTCCACGTTTTGGTATAGCCCCCATATAACGGTACCCCCCGATATACGGTATTTTGACGTTTTTAGCTACATTATCAGACCGATGTAGCTATAATTTGACATTTAGGGTTCTTAAGTGTTAATAAACTTATATATTAGAAGTTGTGGACATAGTTCCACGTTTTGGTATAGCCCCCATATAACGGTACCCCCCGATTTGCGGTATTTTGACGTTTTCAGCTACATTTTCAGGCCGATTTGGCTATTATTTGACATTTAGGGTTCTTAAGTGTCAATAAACATATATAACAAAAGTTGTGGACATAGGTTCACGTTTTGGTATAGCCCCCATATAACGGTACCTCCCGATATACAGTATTTTGACGTTTTTAGCTACATTATCAGACCGATGTAGCTATAATTTGACATTTAGGGTTCTTAAGTGTAAATAAACTTATATATTAGAAGTTGTGGACCTAGGTCCACGTTTTGGTATAGCCCTCATATAACGGTACCCCCGATTTGCGGTATTTTGACGTTTTTAGCTACATTTTCAGACCGATTTAGCTATAATTTGACATTAAGGGTTCTTAAGTATCAATAAACTTATATAACAAAAGTTGTGGACTTAGGTCCAAGTTTTGGTATAGCCCCCACATAACGGTACCCGCGATTTGCGATATTTTGACGTTTGTAGCTACATTTTCAGACCGATTTAGCTATAATTTGACATTTAGGGTTCTTAAGTGTCAATTAACTTATATAACAAAATTTGTGGACATAGGTCCACGTTTTGGTATAGTCCCCATATAAAGGCAGCCCCCGATTTACGGTACTTTGACGTTTTTAGCTACATTTTCAGACCGATGTAGCTATAATTTGACATTTAGGGTTCTTAAATGTCAGTAAACTTATATAACAAAAGTTGTGGACATAGGTCCACGTTTTGGTATAGCCTCCATATAACGGTACCCCCCGATTTACGATATTTTGACGTTTTTAGCTAAATTTTCAGACCGATATAGCTATAATTTGACATTTAGGGGTCTTAAGTGTAACTAAACTTATATAGCAAAAGTTGTGGACCTAGGTCCACGTTTCGGTATAGCCCCCATATAACGGTACCCCCCGATTTGCGGTATTTTGACGTTTGTAGCTACATTTTCAGGCCGATTTAGCTATAATTTGACATTTAGGGTTCTTAAATGTCAATAAACTTATATAACTAGTGGACATAGGCCCATGTTTTGGAATAGCCCCCATATAACGTTACCGCCCGATTTCAGGTATTTTGAGAATTTTACCAACCAGTTTTAACCGAATTATCTGTAATTTGAACTTTTGACATTTGAAATTCTTAGTGGTCACCACACCTCTCCACCAAAAATTGTCAAGAAAGCCCCCATATAACGGTACCTCCCGATTTTCAGTAATTTGATTATTTAAGCTACAATAATAAACCGAACTAGCAGTAATTTGACATTTGAAGTTCTTAGTGGTCGCAACACCTCTCCATCAAAAATTGTCAACATAGGTCCATGTTCGGATATAGCTCCCATGTAACGGTACCTCACAATTTTCAGTAATTTGGCAATTTTAGCTACAATTTTTAACAGAACTAACTGTAATTTGACATTTGAAGGTTGTAGTGGTCACCACACATCTGCATCAACAATTTTCAACATAGCCCCAATATAACGATACTTCCCGATTTTCGGTACTTTGAGGATTTTACTTAAAATGTTTAACCGAACGTAGGTCCATGTTTTTGTATAGCCCCAAAACAAACCTCCCGATTTTCCGTACCTTAGCTTTATTTTTTGCACGAACTTTCTGTAATTTGAAATTTAAAAGTCAACAAAAATTCTGCAACAAAAATTTGTCATTTAAGTTCATATTTTCGTATAGCCCAGATACCTCCGAACTAGCTGTTAATGAAATTTTAAGTTCCCACGTTATGTACCGATTTTCGATATTTTGAGGATTCCAGCTAAATTTTTTAACCAAATTAGGAGTTATTTGACATTAAAGGCTCCCATCAAAAACTGTCAACATAGGCCCATGTTTTATTATAATCCCTATATAACAGTACCTCCCAATTTCTAGCCCACCAAAAATTGTCAACAGTTAGATATAGGCACCATAAAAAAGGGCCTCCCGAATGAAGCATTTTATGTACATTATCTGATATTTTAACGTACTCACTTAAAGTTGGGGACAGGAATGAATATTTTATGGTGGAGGGTATGAAAAGTTCGGCCCGGCCGAACTTAATGCTTTTTTACTTGTTTTTTTTACCCTCAGCCTTAAGGCTAACGAGGGTATGTATATACACTGTGATACAACCAAAAATGTGGCTCATCGATGTAACGGTTTTAGTAGGTTTGGACGAAACTCAGTTTAGACAATTTGTAGTCGATTTAGCCATGTCCGCCTGTCGTATGTCTGCTGGCTGGTGTGCACGATGTCAACCGATTCGAAACAGATTTTGAGTATAGTAATATTTTGTCCAAACTTAGTACCTCCCAAACAAAAGTTTTAATTTTTCGGAAATGAACGATAACTCTCGAAGAAATTAATCGATTTGATTTGCACATCGTGTTATTCCTTTCAGTTATAGATCGGGTTCGAATATGGACTATATCGGTCCACTCCTTCGGGTACCTCCCACACAAAATTCGGAAGAAGTGAAATTTAATAGCTCCTCTCGGATTGTTTTGAAATTTTTATGCGTGCGGTCCCCTTTTCAACGGTACAATATTTTCGGGGACAAGTACATACTTGATTAAATAAATGCCTAAAAGCTCCTGACGGCACCAACTTAAATGGCAAATCCGCATGATACCTCTCGCATGGAATTTCTCATTTGTCCAAACTTTGCACAACGTATTATTTCATCCAGAAATGTACCAGTGTGGATTATGGACTATATCGGTCCAGTCCTTCTGGTATCTCCCCGATTTGGTCCACATCGTATTATTCCTTCCAGATATAGATCGGGTTGAATATGAAATACTTCGGTCCACTCCTCCTGCAGCTCCCACACATAATTCGGAAAAAGAGAAGTTTAAGAGCTCCTCTCGGATCGTTTTGAAATTATTTTTCAATAGGTTGTCTTAGCTGCTCCCTTTACAGCGGTAAATTTTTTTCGGAGTAAGTCCATACTTCCTAATATAATGGCTCAAATGTGCACAATAACTCTCAAACTTTTTCAAAAATTTCTTCCAAATTTAGTTTAACGTAATTTAATATTTTGAGTTCTCTCAGAAGTTTGCTTAGTAAACATCTTTTGTATGTCAGTGATTTCGTTTTAGACCCCAAGTATGTTTGGACGAAATTCGTTTTAGACACTTTAGAGTCAATTTAGCCATGTACGTCCGTCTGTGGTAATCACTCTAGCGTCTGTCTGTCTGGCAAGATAACTCTCGAACGGATCAACCGATTCGAACCAAATTTTGCACTTTGTAATATTATTCCCAAACTTAGTTTTAGTTCGAAGATGGGCCATATCGGTCCACTCCGTCGCGTACCTCCCACAAAAAATATTGGAAAAGTTAGTTTGGGACCTACTCTCGAATCCTTTTGAATTTTGTTTCGCTGCCCCCATTACAAGTTTTCAGGGGCAAGTTCATACTTCCTGAGAAAATGGCCTGAAAGCTGTAAAAACCCACTACGGAGCCGTTTATTGTGGATGGAGCGCGCGGTAACTCTCGAACGTATAAAACGATTCGGTGCAAAATTTCGTAATTGTAATATTTTGCCCAAAGTTCAATTAAGTTCTAAGATGGGCTTTATCAGTCCACTCCTTTGGGTACCTCTCCCACAAGTGTTCAAAACTTTTGGCTAAAATGGTGCGCACAGTAACTCTCGAAGGCAGTAACCGATTTGGTCCGTACTTTGGACATCGTTATATTTCTACGAGACATAGATCTGGTAAGAATATGACCTATATATGTTAACTCTTTCGGATACCTCCCACACCAAGTCCATATTTCTGAGATAATGGTCCTATCGAGAGGAATGACTCCCAAAATAAAACATACTTCCAATATAGACTATGTCGTTCTATTGCTTAAGGTATCTTCCCGCAAAGCTTTTGAGATTTTATCCACACTTGTAAGGTTTAACGGTTTAACTTTTTTCATGAGGATTTACTTGACGTGTACGCTATGCAATTGACATTTGAAACCCAGACCCACCTGGTTAATCCGGTTATATTCAAAAGGGGTATTTTTTAGGTTTTCTGAATTTTTCTTCAAAATTACAATTTCTTTAAAAATCGGTATAGAGAAAATGTTGTAGCCGTGAAAATTCTCTACTAGTTTGACCTTATGGGGTTATGGCCACTTATTGAGCACAAAAATGAAAATTTTTCATTCATTTTTTACAAGAAATCTACCTATTTTTATACCCTCAGCCTTTAGGCTAAGGAGGGCATATACACTTTGATACGATGAAAATGTGCCTCATCGAAATAATGGTTTTAGACCTCAAGTATGTTTGGACGAAATGTGTTTCAGACAATTTGGAGTCGATTGAGCAATGTCCGTCCGTCTGTCTGTCTGTCCTGCTGGTTGGAGCGCACGATAACTCTCGAACGGATGAACCGATTTGGTTCAAGTTTTGGCTTTCGTAATGTTTTGCCCAAACTTAGTTTAAGTTCGAAGATGAGCTACATCGGTCCACTCCTTCAGGTACCTCCCCCACAAAAGTCCGAAAAGGTTCGGAAAGTTTGTACGCACGATAACTCTTGAAGGGAGTGACAGATTTGGTCCATACTTTGTATAGCGTAAACTTTTTAGCAGATTAATATGAGGTTCCAATATGGTCACAATGGGTCCACTCCTTCGGGTACCCCCCACACAAAATTTCGGAAAAGTTCAGTTTAGGGCCATGTCTCGAATCGCTTTGATTCTTGGTTTAGCAACTTGTATTCACTGCCCCCCATACGACGCGTCGCGACGGTGCAAGTTTCATCAGGGGCAAGTCCATAGTTCCTGAGAAAATAGTATAAAAGTAGCAAAAAAAACCCCTATGACACCGTGTGAGGTGGTTGGAGCGCAAGATAACTCTCGAACGGATCTGCCGATTCGGTCCCAAATATGGCCTTAGTAATATTTTGCCCAAATATAGTTTAAGTTTGAAGATAAGCCATATCGGTCCACTCCTTCAGGTACCTCCCCCACAAAAGTTAAAAAATATTCGGAAAAATTATTCGTATGGTAACTCTTGAAGGGAGTGGCCGAATTGGTCTGTACTTTACACATCCTAATATATCTGCCAGATATAGATCAGGTTCAAATATGGACTATATTTGTCCACTCCATCCGGTAACTCCCACACAAAATGTCGGATAAGTTCACTTTAAGACCTAATATCGAATCACTTTTGTTGAAGCAACTTGCATTCGCTGCGTCAATTACGATGGTAACAGTTTTTTTAAGGGTAAGCCCATACTTCTTGAGCAAACAGTCCGAAGAGTGTAAAAACCCCCTATGGCACCATATGTTGTGGCTGGAGATCCACTTCCATAACGGTCAATTTCGATCCATTCCTTTCAGTATTTCCTCCGCAAAACTTTTGATCTTTAATCATAATCAACATTCTTGTCGGTTCAAACGCCCAAAATTTTTAAAACCCCCTAAATACATACGTTTTTTGGGGAAAAATTGTTTCAATATACACAGGCTGAGGGTATATCTCTGTCGGCAAAGACGACTGATACATTTTTACTTGTTTAAAGAAGATTTAGTTTTCATCTCATAGAACACACCTTGAGCTACTTTTGGAATTTTTTTCATTGAAAAATATTGCACTGTGTTCTGACACATGGCCGCCTACGAAACACTGTTTTTACTAAAGCATTTTGCGGTGCCCACTGTAGCTCGCAAACGAATAAACCGATCGGCATATGTTTTTGTGGGATCATTAAGAACCTAATAATATTGTCCTTAAGCGAAACGGAATTTAAAAATATCCATTTAAAAAAAATGTGAACTGTCAAAGTCAAAATTTCGATTTTAACTAAAAAATTGATAGTTTCTTTCGGCATAAATCCGTCAAAAATATTTTTGTTAAGTCTCTCGCTTAAGTACAGGCTTTTTATATGTATAATAATCCCACAAAACATATGAAGGTCAGATCATCCTTTTTCAAGCTACAGTGGACACCACATTCCACAATGCCATTTTGAGAAAACCGCGTTTCAAACTTCGATGTTACTTACAAATCACAATGAATTTTCTCTTTCTAACGCTCATATCTCAGCTAATTTTTGTCCGATCAACGCAAAATTTTTGGAACATATTCTATTCTACCTGTAGTTCAAAATGAGCCAATAAAATTAGTAAAATTTGTAAGTGGCGATAACCCCTTATTGATATTTTCCTACATTTTATTTGCCGTTTTTGAGCTAGAACTTTTTGAAAATTTTTTGAAAATTTAGCTATATTTTTTAACCGAACTGCTTGAAAGTTGGCATTTAAGACTAAAATTGTCAACATAGGTCCATGTTTTGGTAAAGCACCCATATAGCGGTACCTTCTGATTATTGGTTTTTTTAGGGCTTTAGCTAGATTTTTCCTGAACAAATGACATGTGGCAATTTAATTGCCCTTCCTTTCAATCTAACTTTAGCCAGAGCTTTAATTTACATTCGTATGTGTCGAAGACGGGGACATTAGAACACAGTTTCGTAGATTTTCTCCTCCAGTTGTACCAAAATTGTCTGAAATTACACGTGATCATTTAGGCTACAGTACAATCCAGTTATCCATCTGAGGCCCCTCACTTCGGACCGCTGCATATCAAAAGAACTATACACTATTCGAAACCTGTGGACTAGATCTCAAATCTTTTTGTCTTCAGTAGGGATTGTTGTATAGTGTTATTCATTGGTCAATATCACAGGCCATAATTGTCAATAATTTAAAAAAATCATTTAAAAAAAATTTGATTCATAAGCATGACATACAAAATTCCATTAGAATTTTCTAACAAACAGGGAACACTAATAATTTTCGCGTATTTACTCCCCCTTGGCAAAGTGGCCAACATTATATAGAATTGTAGAATAAAGCAGGCGTTTAAGAACAAACTGCCTACATGTTAAATATGTTAGGGCAGGAAAAGACTTTAAAGAGAGTCATTTCCTGGGGATTTTTTCTTCAATTTTGCTGGTATTCACTTATTGGTCAGAAGCGAAAATACACGAACAAATCACTGCTAGTAAACATAATCCTCCCACCGGCCACCGGCAAAAAGAACCCCCCATCCGTCCCAACGAAAAATTCCCAATGTAAGTCGAACAATTTCATTTTTCATATTCTTCGTATACTCGTATATTGATAAAGGAAATTGCATTTCTTCACTTGGGAACAAGTGAAGAGGCAGAAAAAAAATATCTCACTTACTGACAATCATATCGAATATTGCCAAGAATATTTTTTTCTTCTTCCAAATGATGGCAAAACGACTTTATCGAAATTCCGGTGGAGGAAGAAAATCACAAAAAGAAAATCATTCAATTCAATTTAATTTCTTTACTTTTCGCTGTCTTCGTTGTTATAGCTGTTTTTTTGAAGAAAGTGTGTGTGAGAGTGTCTGAGCATGAATTTATCTTATGGAAATATGTTGCTAATATAAACGTCAATACGTCGCTGTAAGGAGTGTTGTGCGGCTGATAGCAATTTTGAATTTTGTTTGCATTAATGTCGGGAACTGAAAGAAGGAAGGAAACGACATGACCTAATAATTGTTATTAGGGTGAAAAAGGTTAAACATTTCTTTAGAAATAAGAAAATCATTTTACCAAGAACATCTCAGAGGAGTCAAGGGGGCTTCTTTTCATTTGAAAACAAGTAAGAACGGCATTACGTTCGGCCGGGCCGAACTTTTTTACCCTCCACCACAAACTGTATTGAAACAAAGAGGAACAATTAATTTCCTTTTGTTTATGAAAGTACTAAGTTCTTCCTCCACATTAAGGCGTATTCCCTGGAAACTCCCTTTATATTGGCAATTTTCTGCGTGGAGGTTTCTACCCATGGAGAGTCCAAAATACCGAGTTAAAAACACTTCAGAAGGAAGATGTAACAAAACCGTTTAAAACCTACACAGGGGCCTCATGCTTGTTCTTTCCAAAACATGGAGCAATGCTTAAAATTTTCCGAATTTGTGCAATACCGGAACTTGTGCAATACCGGTTCGTGGGGGTATACTTAAATATGCACGTACGAATATGTGTATAGTTTTTTGCGAGAAAGTTTTCTAATTTCTGGAAACAACAAATTTCAATTAAAATGCAATTTGGAGGAAAAATGTGACAAAATCCTCAAAAAACTTAAAACTGGAGATACCCTTATATGGGGGCTATAATAAAACGTGGACCTATGCTGTTTGATTTTTTGCAAGGGATGTTTTATACCTGTCATAATTATTTGTACCCCTAGCGAAGTCTAAATACCGAATTTCTGCCATATTGGTTATATAATGAAGTTAAAACCTTCAAAATACCGAAAATCGTCTGTACTGTTCAACATAGAATATATGTTATAGTTTTTTCGGCGCACAGTGGTTTAGAATCGTATTTTCCTGGTCAAAACTCTGTAACTTTTGAGCGGATAGAGATATTTTCACAATTCTTTTTTGTTCGACAAATAACATAATCAGCTTTAAAACACTTTCTGACTAGTAGATGCAGAGGGATTCAAGGTCAAACTAATAATTTGAGTTTTTTTCATATTTTGCATCATAATATGAGTGTTTTTTGTGTTTTTCATATGTTCTAACTATTTAAAAAGGTCAAACACCAATAATCAAGGCATAAATTACAAAAAAAAATATTTTTTTTTTTTAATTTAATTTTTTTTTCCAAATTAAAGAAATACTCCTTGGGGTTTCATAAAAATCATATAACTCTTATAAAAACTCATATATTAAAAAAATGCCCTTTTGTGGAAAACAGCTTTAATTTATATGGGAAACGGTATGGAAACAAGTAAAAAGTATCAGTCGCCTTTGTCGACAGAGATATACCCTCAGTCTATGTTAATTGAAATTTTCAATATTTTGTGGCATTTTTTGGACATTTAAACTTGTCGACGAAAATATGGATTAGGACTAAAGCTCAAAAGTTATGCAGAGGAGGTACTAAAAAGAATGGACCGACATAGTCCATTATGGAAGTGGATCTTATTTTGTGAGTCATAACTTTTCGATAAATATCGCGCCCACTAGTCATTTCAATGGGTCATCGTATAACTTTTGGACCAGTATGCCAGGAGCATGGACCTGTCCACGGAAAACATAATATCGCTGTAAACAGGACCACAATGAACAGCATCAGAAACATTTCCAAAGGATCTTCGAACAGACCTTAAACTGCACTTAGACACAAATGTTAAACTTTAAAAATTAAACTAAATTTCGACCAAATTTGATCAAGAGACATCGTACCATTTAAGTGACATTTTTTTAAATATTCGTGGAAAGTACCGGTATTGTCTATCTTCGAACTGAAACTATGAAAAAATACGACGAAGGCCAAATTTTGGACGCAAATCGGTTGATCAGTTCGAGAGTTATCGTGCTCTCCAGCCACTACGTATGGGGCCATATGGGCTTTTTTACACCTTTCGGTCTGTTTTCTCAAGAATTATGGAATTGCCCCCAAAAAAACTTTTACCATCGTAATTGAGGCAGCGAATGCAAGTTGCTTCAACAAAAATCAAAGTGATTCGATATCAGGTCTCTAAGTGAACTTATCCGAAATTTTGTGTGGGAGGTACCGGATGGAGTGGACAAATAGAGTCCATATTTGAACCTGATCTATATCTGGTAGATATGTTAGGATGTGTAAAGTATAGAACAATTCGGCCACTCCCTTCTAGAGTTACCGTACGAACAATTTTTCCGAATATTTTTGCAAATTTTGTGGAGGAGTTACCTGAAGGAGTCGAGCGATATGGCTTATCTTCAAACTTAAACTATGTTTGGACAAAATATTACTTAGGCCAAATTTTGGACCGAATCGGCAGATCCGTTCGAGAGTTATCTTGCGCTCCAACCACCTCACACGGTGTCATAGGGATTTTTTGCAACTTTCAGGCTATTTTCTCAGGAAGTATGGACTTGCCCCTGATGAAACTTGTACCGTCGTATGGAGGGCAGCGAATATAAGTAGCTAAAACAAAAATCGAAGCGATTCGAGAGATGACCCTAAACTAAACTTTTCCGAAATTTTGTGTGGGAGGTACCCGAAGAAGTGGACCAATTAAGTCCATATTGAAACCTTATCTAAGTCTGGTACACATTTCACGATGGTCAAAGTATGGACCAAATCGGTTAATCCCTTCAAGAGTTACCGTGCGCACAAATTTTCCGAACTTTTTCGAACTTTTGTGGGGGAGGTACCGGAAGGAGTGGACCGATATAGCCCATCTTCGAAC
Source organism: Musca autumnalis (assembly GCF_047663935.1). NCBI lineage: Eukaryota > Metazoa > Arthropoda > Insecta > Diptera > Muscidae > Musca > Musca autumnalis. The sequence goes on from NW_027411876.1 coordinate 86,783, forward strand.
TTAAACTAAGTTTGGGTAAAATATTACGAAAGCCAAAATTTGAACCGAATCGGTTAATCCGTTCGAGCGTTATCGTACGTTCCAGCCAGCCAGCTAGACAGACAGACGGACCGACATTGCTCAATCGACTCCAAATTGTCTGAAACACATTTCGTCCAAACATACTTGGGGTCTAAAACCATTATTTCGATGAGGCACATTTTGCCCGTATGAAAGTGTATATCACCTATATTTTTGAAAATTTAACATAGCTGAAGCCAAGGTTTACCCTTTTAGAACACGCGACTTGTGATTATATATTATACAAATTAAATATTTTTGGATAAAATGAAATGTTTTTGGACGTGGCAAAAAATATTGGGCTTAAAAAATAATTTGCGTGGAAGCTGTGTCTACATTTATGTTAAAAAATGGGTAAAAATAGGTTGAAGCCAACATGTCTTTTTATACCCTCCACCATAGTATGGAGGGTATATTAAGTTTGTTTTTCCGTTTGTAACGCATTGAAATACTCATTTGCGACCCTATAAAGTATATATATTCTTGATCAGGGTAAAATTCTAAGTCGATCTGAGCACGTCCGTCCGTCCGTCCGTCCGTCCGTCCGTCCGTCCGTCCGTCTGTGGTAATCACTCTAGCATCCACAAAAATGGAGATAGGACGCTGAAATTTTGGGAAAATGCGTCTTTTGTTTGCAGGCAGGTCAAGTTCGATGATGGGCTATATCGGTCCACGTTTTGGTATAGCCCCCATATAACGGTACCCCCCGATTTACGGTATTTTGACGTTTTTAGCTAAATTTTCAGACCGATTTGGCTATAATATGACATTTAGGGTTCTTAAGTGTCAATAAACATATATAACAAAACTGGTGGACATAGGTCCACGTTTTAGTATAGCCCCCATATAACGGTACCCCCCGATTTGCGGTATTTTGACATTTTTAGCTACATTTTTAGACCGATTTAGCTATAATTTGACATTTAGGGTTCTTAAGTATCAATAAACTAATATAACAAAAGTTGTGGACATAGGTCCACGTTTTGGTATAGCCCCCATATAACGGTACCCCCCGATATACGGTATTTTGACGTTTTTAGCTACATTATCAGACCGATGTAGCTATAATTTGACATTTAGGGTTCTTAAGTGTTAATAAACTTATATATTAGAAGTTGTGGACATAGTTCCACGTTTTGGTATAGCCCCCATATAACGGTACCCCCCGATTTGCGGTATTTTGACGTTTTCAGCTACATTTTCAGGCCGATTTGGCTATTATTTGACATTTAGGGTTCTTAAGTGTCAATAAACATATATAACAAAAGTTGTGGACATAGGTTCACGTTTTGGTATAGCCCCCATATAACGGTACCTCCCGATATACAGTATTTTGACGTTTTTAGCTACATTATCAGACCGATGTAGCTATAATTTGACATTTAGGGTTCTTAAGTGTAAATAAACTTATATATTAGAAGTTGTGGACCTAGGTCCACGTTTTGGTATAGCCCTCATATAACGGTACCCCCGATTTGCGGTATTTTGACGTTTTTAGCTACATTTTCAGACCGATTTAGCTATAATTTGACATTAAGGGTTCTTAAGTATCAATAAACTTATATAACAAAAGTTGTGGACTTAGGTCCAAGTTTTGGTATAGCCCCCACATAACGGTACCCGCGATTTGCGATATTTTGACGTTTGTAGCTACATTTTCAGACCGATTTAGCTATAATTTGACATTTAGGGTTCTTAAGTGTCAATTAACTTATATAACAAAATTTGTGGACATAGGTCCACGTTTTGGTATAGTCCCCATATAAAGGCAGCCCCCGATTTACGGTACTTTGACGTTTTTAGCTACATTTTCAGACCGATGTAGCTATAATTTGACATTTAGGGTTCTTAAATGTCAGTAAACTTATATAACAAAAGTTGTGGACATAGGTCCACGTTTTGGTATAGCCTCCATATAACGGTACCCCCCGATTTACGATATTTTGACGTTTTTAGCTAAATTTTCAGACCGATATAGCTATAATTTGACATTTAGGGGTCTTAAGTGTAACTAAACTTATATAGCAAAAGTTGTGGACCTAGGTCCACGTTTCGGTATAGCCCCCATATAACGGTACCCCCCGATTTGCGGTATTTTGACGTTTGTAGCTACATTTTCAGGCCGATTTAGCTATAATTTGACATTTAGGGTTCTTAAATGTCAATAAACTTATATAACTAGTGGACATAGGCCCATGTTTTGGAATAGCCCCCATATAACGTTACCGCCCGATTTCAGGTATTTTGAGAATTTTACCAACCAGTTTTAACCGAATTATCTGTAATTTGAACTTTTGACATTTGAAATTCTTAGTGGTCACCACACCTCTCCACCAAAAATTGTCAAGAAAGCCCCCATATAACGGTACCTCCCGATTTTCAGTAATTTGATTATTTAAGCTACAATAATAAACCGAACTAGCAGTAATTTGACATTTGAAGTTCTTAGTGGTCGCAACACCTCTCCATCAAAAATTGTCAACATAGGTCCATGTTCGGATATAGCTCCCATGTAACGGTACCTCACAATTTTCAGTAATTTGGCAATTTTAGCTACAATTTTTAACAGAACTAACTGTAATTTGACATTTGAAGGTTGTAGTGGTCACCACACATCTGCATCAACAATTTTCAACATAGCCCCAATATAACGATACTTCCCGATTTTCGGTACTTTGAGGATTTTACTTAAAATGTTTAACCGAACGTAGGTCCATGTTTTTGTATAGCCCCAAAACAAACCTCCCGATTTTCCGTACCTTAGCTTTATTTTTTGCACGAACTTTCTGTAATTTGAAATTTAAAAGTCAACAAAAATTCTGCAACAAAAATTTGTCATTTAAGTTCATATTTTCGTATAGCCCAGATACCTCCGAACTAGCTGTTAATGAAATTTTAAGTTCCCACGTTATGTACCGATTTTCGATATTTTGAGGATTCCAGCTAAATTTTTTAACCAAATTAGGAGTTATTTGACATTAAAGGCTCCCATCAAAAACTGTCAACATAGGCCCATGTTTTATTATAATCCCTATATAACAGTACCTCCCAATTTCTAGCCCACCAAAAATTGTCAACAGTTAGATATAGGCACCATAAAAAAGGGCCTCCCGAATGAAGCATTTTATGTACATTATCTGATATTTTAACGTACTCACTTAAAGTTGGGGACAGGAATGAATATTTTATGGTGGAGGGTATGAAAAGTTCGGCCCGGCCGAACTTAATGCTTTTTTACTTGTTTTGTTTTCTCTCGATTTGTGAGTAAACCACACTTCTCTCGATTTTCCTGTCAAAGTAAAAGTTAAAGCAAACTTAATAAGGATCATCTCACTAATGTGTTACTTTTCAAAATTTGAACTGCTTCTACCATTAAATGATGCTGACATTTTGAAGCCAGATTTACAGTGTTTTTTGAAATTTTCTTCTAATTTCATTCCGCAAAAAGGTTTTTAAAAAAATCATATATAGGATTGTAATACTTGCGATTCTGAGTTATTTGATACGTATATTGTGAATGTAGTCTGCACATCTTCATAGAAATCTGCATCCAAATGTGGAAATTTTGTGCGAACATTTTTCTAAAATTCATATTTTTCGGGTCTAACATTTGCAATTGTCTCTAGAATACCTCGTACTCCATTGCACATTTTAGTTTTTTACGTTCCGGATCCAATAAATCATTCCTCGTGAAAATCGATCTACTAAAACGCGAGTTACGAGAAATTCCAAAGTAGAAAAATCACCTAAAATTGTTTTTGAAAATATCGCGTATTTTATCGCGTTTTCTGCGGATCGTTTCCACTGCAATGAAAAAAACTAGTGCAGCATCTTCGTTTTAGCGGAAACAGAGATTTGAAAATTCACTGATATGGAAGCTACATTCATTTTATCCCAAAAAATAGTGTGTGATGCTACATCCACGGTTCTTTATTGATCGCCTTGAAATAGATATATCTTTTTTTTTTTTCGATCGTTCCCAACGCCACTCATTCCCACCCCTACCGAACCGAGGGGGCGACCTCCCTTTGAACGTAGGGATCGCGTACACACCAAAATCCGGATAATGGTGGATGCTAAGTGATCATTGAATACCAGCTACAGATTATATTTCCAACAGCCGGTTAGTTTATATAATTACTAAGATTAAGAACTTATGGGTTCAAGAAAGAAATTAGTCTAGACTTAATGATGTCAATGTTCATGCCAAAGTCTATGTTACTATACAAAAAATTGAAATCACAGCACATTCTACTTACAGGTTCACGTGACAAATAATTCGTGCGATGAAAATCAGTATACAATATTTGATAGTTTCTACTACATCTAATAGGAACATTTAATCTAATAGAAGAAATAAGGAAGTCTGAAGGTATATTGCCATTTAAAATTTTAAGTACAAAAATAGTATTCATCATTATGCGTCTGCTTTTTAATGTGGGTAATCGTATTAATTTTAGCCTGCTAGTGTATGGAGGAAGGACAAAGTCACTATTCCAATGAAAACTTCTCAAGGCAAAGAGTAAGAACTGTTTTTGAACAGATTCTATTTTATCGGCATAGATTCCATAGTAAGGATCCCATATTACTGACCCATATTCTAATATGGGCCTAACAAGGGAAACAAATAATTGCTTAGTAACATATGGGTCTGAAAATTCCTTAGCCCATCGTTTTATAAAACCTAATACACCATTTGCTTTATTCACAATTGATATAATGTGATTATTAAAATCTAGTTTTGGATCCATTAAAATGCCGAGATCAATAAACGATACTACGGACATCAAATCTGTCCCATTAATGTTATAATAACCTGAAATTGGATAATTCCTGGTAAAGCACATATGTTTACATTTTTTTAGGTTTAAATCCATGTTGTTAAAATCACACCACAGAGCGAAGCTATTTAGATCGTTTTGAAGTAGATCAATACTTTCTTGAGACTTATGAGTATAGTAGATTTTAACATCATCTGCATACATAAGTAATTTTGAATTGTGTACCGATGAAGGTAAATCATTAACAAATAGTAAGAATAAAACTGGACCTAGATGACTCCCTTGTGGAACACCAGATGGAACACTAATCAACTTTGATTTGTAATCTTCAAACAAAACAAACTGGGATCTGTCTTGTAAGTAGGAAGAGATCCACGACAATAAACTTTTACTAAAACCAATGCGATCTAGCTTATATAAAAGAAGTTTATGATTCACTCTATCAAATGCTTTACTAAAATCCGTATAAATTGTATCAGTATGTTTACGTTCTTTAAATCCTTTAATAATATCAGATGAAAATTGTATAAGATTTGTAATAGTTGATAGTCCATTGCGAAATCCATGCTGACATGGACTCAGAATAGATTGAATTTTATGAGAAATAACATCAGTGATTAGTTTTTCAAATAACTTCGGTATAGCACTTAATTTTGCTATACCTCTGTAATTTGAGACATCGCTTATACTGCCTGACTTATGGAGGGGAACTAAATAAGATTTTTTCCAATATGATGGAAAATGACCTAATTTTAAAGAATAGTTAAATAGCAAAGACAAAGGCCTGGCCAGGGTAGTATGACAATGTTTGAGTACTATGCTAGGCACACCATCAGGACCAGAAGTTTTAATTGCTTTAAGTTTCCGTAAGTTTTTAGAGATATCATCGGTTTGAAGATATGGCAAAGAAATATGATCTAATCGCGATAATTGATAAGGGTATGGAGTATTTAACTGGCATTCTTTTTGAGAATAAGTTGATGCAAAAAAATCAGCAAAGCATTCAGCTATTTCATTTGCGCCGACGAAAACAGAATTCTTAAACTTTAATAATCGCGGTTTAGTTGAAGACTTCCTTTTCATATTAACAAAATCATAAAAGGATTTTGGATCCGTTTTAAAGTTATTTTTAATTTTATCTAGATACATTTGATAACATCTACGAGACTCTATTGTAAATTTGGATCTAGCAATGGAGTAATTAGAATAATCTATTGTAGAGCCAGATTTTTTAAATTTCTTAAAAAGTTTATTTTTTGAATTTTTAAGAGCTGTTAAATCCGATGTGATCCATGGTAACTTATTTCCACAATTTATTCGAATTTTTGGTATACATTTAGAGAGAATATTGTTTAAGATATCATAGAATATATCAATAGCGCTTTCTAATTCATCTTCATTACTACACACTAACACTGTTGCCCAATCGATTTTCGAAAGAAGATAATTCAATTTACGAAAATTAGCTTTTTTAAAATTGAAGACAGTTTTTAAAGAACTGTCAGTATTGTTACTTATTAATGGTTGATTGTGAAGCATAGATACGCAAAGAGTAGGATGATATTCATCTTCAGGGATCACTATTGGCTGTATTCTAGAAATTTCGAAATTTTGGGTAACATTTACGAATACTAAATCAAGTATTCTATTATGCGAATTAGTAATATAATTTATCTGGGAAAGGTTCATATCCGAGAATCGACTAACAATATCAAATGTAAGTTGATTAGTGTTAGCATTAGTTGTTAAAGGGGTCAAGGCCTCTGAATCTGGCAGCGATAGCCATTTAACAGAAGGTAAGTTAAAATCACCTAATATCAGAATGTGATCGATATCTCTCATCTGCGAAGTAACTGAATTTATTGCAGACAAATGACGAAAATATAAAGTTGGATCAGATGATGGTGGAATATATGAGCAGGTTACGAATAGTTTATATTTGGATAATTCTACGCAAATGCCTATAAATTCAATATCATCAACATTATCTAATAAAATTAAATTAGAGGGATAAAAGGAATCAACGGCTATAAGAACACCACCGCCTTTTTTATTTAAACGGTCTTTTCTAAAAATTTGATAACGTGAACAAAGAATTTCAGTATTTAAGATAGAAGACTTCAGCCAAGTCTCAGAAAATGCTAATATTTTATATTCAAAATCAAAACTATCAGTAAATAAGCGGGTCAACTTTGAGTTTAACCCTCTAACATTCTGATAACAGACTAGAAATGTATCAATTAGTTTTTTGGGTCCGTTTCTAACCTTTGAGGTAGACAGACTAAATTAACTGTTTTTTCAACAAATTCTTTGACAAAAACTCCAGCAGGCCAAAATTCTCTTATTATTATCTGATCATAAATATCTTGAGGCACAACAATTTTAAATGAAGATCTACGATCCGAAAAGGATGAACGTAGTTTTAAAGTCTTCAGGAAATAATCGCCATTAATTCTTGATTTTACATAAAAATTTACATCATCAGCAGCCGTGTTTGGTGAAAACCGTGAGACAAAAACCGTTCTCATGGCCGGAACCACAGATAAAGGCATATGTTTTGTCTGCGGTATTTGTACCAGTTCAGATGCCGGATTAGGTACCACTGAAGAAGTTTGTATCGATTCTTTTTCCCTACGAGCGGGAGCAGAACTACTCGGAGCGCTCATAGAGAGTGAAGAATCTTTTAGGACTCGTTTACTCCTTAAGTTTAGAATACAAGTATTCACAGAACTCAGAGGTGTAGCTGAGCCCGAGGCAACCTCTCCAGTAGCAGCCTGTGTTGGCTGTAATGAACCAGATACTGTGGTAACTAAAGTTTTCTCTCCCACTATCTCCATCACTGGGATAGCGGCAGGTGGATCGAAAACTCCGCTACCTGAAACGCCAGGTTTATTAGAAGACTTGGGCTTAGTCTTCTTGTTATTGGACCTTTTACGTTTCGGTCCAGACGCAGCTGGTGACGAGACAAATTCATCAATATTGGGGTATCTCTCAAAAATGGCATTAAACTTAGATATACGTTGGTAAGCATTCCAGACTTCCCTATTTATATCTGTTATTTCATCAGATAAGTCTCTGGTGAAGTTAAAAAAGTCGATATCAATGTTACGACACTTAACACAACACCATCTAAGACCAATAAATTCGTGGTTAAGTGCATCAGCAGTCCTTGCATCAACCCCAGCACAACTAGCATGAACGTGATTAAGGCAGAGCCAGCACTCAATTGTCCTACTAGAATCTGCAGGATTCATGCAATTTTCATAAGTACAAAACATTTTATATTTAGTTAGAAATCGAATATCTAAATAAAATAAGGAAAAATTATTAAAACAAATAAATAGCCCCAAAAAAAAACTGGTATTCAATGCCGATATAGTAAAAATATGTCTATGGCAACTCTGTTTTAAGAATATAACAAAACAGAATACACAATGTGACTAAAGAGAAACTAGGAAATAACAACAAAACTAACAAGCAATAAAAAGAAGAATAAGACTAACCAATAAGATACAATTTAGAAATAGAATATTTAACACTTTAAAACACGTTCACTTCTAACACAAACAAGTGCACATGAATTTTAAATACTTATCTATATTTTTAATCAAACTTCGAAGCACAACTCAATGTTAAATTCAAACTAAAACAATTTTTTTATTTTTAAGCTCAGAGCGCACTAAAAGTTAGACTTTCACACAACAGGTATAGATTTTCATGGTGAACACTGAAATCGGATGCGGACAAAAATTGTATGCACTTTGCGCAAATTAGCGATATTTTATAGGTTTTTTAGTGCTAAATTAAATTTCGAAAAATATTTACAAATTAAAAGATATGGCCTTGCTGTACATGAAAATCACATGCGGAAAACATGATTTTGATAATTACGGGATTTACACGTATTTTAAAATGCATATAAATTAAAATGGGTTATTTGACCTCTATTTCCATTTCAGAAGCTTCGAGATATATCCTCATCAACCCAATTTCCTTCCCTAATGGGAAAGCTTTAATACGAATGTCAATAAAGCAAAATGCGTCTATTTTATTGGGAGATTTTTAACAAAATGAAGGAATAGATTTGTACAATATTTTCTACTACATAATGCATGTGAAAAAATATTTTTCAAACAAAAAATATTTTTTTTTTTTGACCAAAATATGTGCTTGTTTTGGCTGTAACATCGAAACTATAACACCAATCTGTATGATTGTAGTCTCATTTGATTCGTTTTGATCCACAAACAATTTTTATGTAATTTTATGACCACTAAGTGGGCCTTCATTTTGAAAAAAGTGGACTTATATTCAATAATTTATCAATTTTATGTACATTCCGCGAATTCTGTGTAACATTTTGCAGGTATTATGCAATCTACTCGTTGAAGTCACTTCGAGAGAGCTTTTTTGTAACAATTGTGGTCATTAAAATAATTAGCGTTTTTATAATATTTTCTTTCTTAGAAAGCGAAATAAAAGCGCCATAACTTTTGTCCGCAACAACCAAAATTTGGCTCGCGACCAGATTCGTACTGGCAATTTTTTTCTTAACCTACATATCAAAAATCGTTGATGTAGCGAGAAAAAAATGTATCCTTTTTTCTGAAATCGAATATGAAATAATTGACAATATTCATGATATACCCTCGTTAGCATAAATGCTGAGGGTATAAAAAACAAACATTTTTACCCATGTAATTTCAAAAATTTACAAAGAAATATATGAGCTTAAAGAGGAGAATCTCGACCATCATTCTGTGAAAATGGAACATTGTTCCAAGCTGTTCCCTAAAACTTTTAGAAAGGACGTCAATTTTAAAAGTAAATTTTGAAAAATTACGATTTGTATACCCTACACCACAATGTGGAAAGGGTATTATAAGTTTGTTTTTTAAAAAATGCATGTAACACCGCGAAATATTCGTCGGAGACCCCCATGTGGTATACCAAAATTCATATCTCGACGAGATAAAGCGATTTTGAGATGTGTGTCCGTCCGTCAGTCCATTAAAAATTCTACGCACGCTACAGGACGCAATTATGAACAAATCTTCACGAAATTCTGTATGCAGGTCGGGTTTAGACCAGAATAGAGTCTTATAGTTTTTGGCGATGATCGTGAAATATTTAGGGGGGTGAAATGGACCAAAAACAACATTTTTATCCGATTTTGTAGCGGCTCTGTAGGTCGCAATGGTAGTCTGACCGGCGCGAAATTTGATGGAAGGTTTGGGCTTACGGCTGAGAAGTAGCTTCCAATTGAACGTGATGATCAGGTAATATATAGCGAGTTAAATGGACCAGAACTTTTGTGTGAAAATTAGTAAAATTTTTAGTGCTATGACCATATCTTTATTCCAGGAAACTATGTTAAACCCATGTAAGTTATATTTAGAAGAGAAACGCTTGACCCTTCCATTGATGCTAATTATGTTGATGTACGTGGTCAGAAACCAGAGTTACATCCAAGAATATACAGGGATACCTCAGTTTTAATTGTGGGTAGTGTAACATTAATCACGCTAGAGGTCGCAGTTATATTTCAATACTGACAAATGTTTGCTCGAGGTAAGAGTTTTGGTCAAGGATAATGCCAATAATTGTTGGTAATGATTGGTTAGTATTTAGCGTGTAAAATTGGCCATATTTTGTGAAGGAAAAATATCCAATTTAATTTTTAATCAGTAATTTAAATACTGAGGGCATATTCGGAAAACTTACGAAAACTAAACTTGAAAACCAACCCTTGACCTCTCACTTGATGCAAATTATATTAATGTAGCAGTTAGCGCCTGAAACAACTTTAAATGAAAGGTGCTTACACCCGGGAAGTTTTTGCGGATTTTGAAACTACAATGTTCGTAGATAAGAAAAATTAAAAAACAAAAAATCGCTTCGGCGCTTTTTAAATTAATCGAGATCTCATTTTTAAGGTTCTTACGATTTTGCTGGAAACCGGAAATTCTATTGAAATGGGATTAGAGCAAATGTTGTAGCTGTGAAAATTCTCTACAAGAATTACCTTTTTGAATTTTTGCTAGGTTTTACCATTTTTGGGATATAGAAGTTGAAATTGGGACAATGAACTAACTGTATCGCCTCCTTACAATGTCATGCACGGTGCGCCTTAACTAACGTTAAATAAAACGTGCTTGCACCTAGCAAGTTTTTGCAGATTCTGAAACATCAATGCTCATACACGAGCAAAATCGAAGAAACCAAAAAATCGACGAAAAGATTTTTATATAAATCGCTTTCAAAATTCACATTCTTAGGATTTTTTTAGGTTTTAAGGATTTTGCATGGAAATCGCACACCGTATCGAAATGAGACTAAAGAAAATGTTGTAGAGAATTTTCTTTAGTCTGATTTCTATAGGACTTGCTGTTTCCAAGCAAAATCCTGAAAACCAAAAAAAACATAAATATGTGACCTTCAACATTCCCTACTTCGATTTTTTGTTTTTTATTTTTCTCTTCTACGAACATTGTAGTTTCAGAATCCGCAAAAACTTCCTAGGTGTAAGCACCTTCATGATCAAATCATGATAGAGGAATAATGTAATACATCGAAATATTGATTTCTTTCATTGATTGAATCGGATAAAGTCACCAAAAGCTATTTCTAAATGCTTTTGCTATTTTTTCTTTCTTAATACAATTTATTATTTTTTTTTAAAAATATGTATGTATATGTAGCCAAAATGTCCCATCTGTCCATTACGAAATAATGAAAATAATATATAACGTATCGCAAACATACATACATGTATACATATATTCCCACAACATCCCCGAAGGAAAAAGGGAGACTTCACAGTCATATAAATAAATTCTGCGAAAAACTAGTGCCTTGGGCAAGGGGTGTAGGGTATCACATGGTCGGCCCCGTCCGACTATAGCCCTCTTTTACTTGTTTGTTAAATAAAATATTTTTTGTCGACGCCATCGATTTGAATATAATAATTCCGTTGTTCTTCTTCATCAATAACCCGGCGAACAAATTCAAAAAAGATTGTTCTATACGTTTCCGCTGAAAGATTTTTCTATACGTTTCCGCTGAAAGCCTTTGGGGATATTTTATTTAATTCAAAGAATATTGTCCTACACATTTCCCTCTGTAAGCATTTGGGGAAGATCTTGCTATCAATCTTTACGCCTTTCAATGCACCAATATGCCTCAAATTTGTAAATCCCTGAAGTCGTCAATTTATGCAATATTCGATTTTTGAATTTAAAAGATTTTTTGGAAAATAATTACGTCAACGTCACTGGATCAAAAGCTTCCGGTAATATAAAACTTCATCATCACATTCCTACTACATGCAAATTTTGGAGTAACGGCTGTGCAACACCGTCTCATTGTGAAAATTTGGACACTTCAAACCAGAGATTTAATAATTTAGTAAATCTTTACCATATATTACTTTTATTGTTATTAGAACCATAAATTCAATCTCATATCAACGATACAGCGATCGCTTCATGGCAGAAGAAGATAATAAGTAAGTTATTCTCATACATTTTTACACGTAAATCTAACTATATTTACACTATACACTATAATAATATTATTTTCCATTTTGTCGTTATTCTTAAATATTTTAATCTTAAAGACCGCCATCTGTGGCATTGAAATATAATTAATCATAATCACTTTGCAATTGTAGTCCGGTCAAAATAGACATGCGTATAACGGGGGAAATAGCAAAAATTCCCACAAAGCTGAATTTTGGTGGAGAGCTAGGGTTAGCCATTAGAAGCAACGTCCTAAAAGTCCCCATCGATCCCATGTGTGCAAAAGAAGTTCTTCGGGGTCAAAGGTCATTTTTGGAGGCATTATTCAGTTTGTTTAATTTTTCTCAAAAACGGTAAGACTTAGCAAAAGCCGGCTAAAGTAAAAGTTGTAGATTCAATAATTGTCTACAAGAGTGGTTTTTACGATTCTTAAACCCGGTTTTTAAATTTGGCCTTTCGGGTCGAATAACCGGCGAACCGGATCCGCAACCGTTGAAAATTATACATTTCCGTAATCAGCGCAACAAACCCTACCTTTGGACAAAAAATCGGAGAGTTTTCGTTAGGGTCGTTCCCCTTGGGCTTCCGATTATACATGTGGGTTAAATGGGCTATTTTCGCATAAAATGACTCTAACATTGAATAACTCTACTAAACACGCTCCGATTTTGTTGGATTTTTTTAGAAGATAGCTATAATTTCGATCTTCAAGAAAATATATATTTGTTGGGGGACAGACCCGATTACTTCGCTTATTTTAGCCGGTTCGTCTGAATATGTGCATATTTCCCTTATAAGTGCATAAAAATCATGTGTTTTTTAGAACAGCTATATCTCAAGAATGGTTCCTCATAGGAAAAAAATTATAAAAGTCAAACTTGTAGATAATTTTCCTGTCTACAATATTTACTTTAGTAACTTTTTTGATTAGATCAACCGTTTTCAAAAAATAAATCCGAAAACCTAAAAAACCCTTAAAATTTGATCTTTGACCCCGAATAATTTTTTTTTTTGCACACATGGGATCGATGGGGACTTTTAGGACGTTGCTTCTAATGGCAAACCCTAGCTCTCCACCAAAATTCAGCTCTGTGGGAATTTTTGCTATTTCAATGTCTATTTTGACCGGACTATTCATTTTGTTTCGTGTATACTCGGAAGAATATAAATGTTATTGTTAATAATGAATTTTAACTAAATACCGCATTATTTTTGATGAAACATAAGGTAATATGGGTAAACATGGTCACGTAATATCTCGACGTCCTTTCGTTCCTACTTTCTTTAACTTACTCTATATAAATTCACTATCATCTTTAAAATAAATTTTGTAACCGGCAGTCCGAAACCCCCTTCCATCTTCCCTCAGCAAGGCCGGAACTGAGATTAGGACAGCGGTTTCGTTACAAACTTCATCTATGTTTCGACAAACAATTACGAACCAAATTGGTTGGACAGTTGTTGGAAAATTAAAAATGTTTACGTCTGTTTATACTTATTGTCCTAATTCATAGAACCCTACCGCCAAGATGTACACACGAGTGTTCTTTACTTTTTTCTGCTAGAGCCTTCACATTTACCTTCCACTCCCAAAGTTAGCAAGTCCGAATTTAAGAACTAACAATATTTCGTCGGAACTGAAAATGGCGATAATTTCAAACTTTTATTCTACTTCTTCATACTTTTGTTCACTATAAATGTATTCGTTTTAGCTGTGTACCTTAAGTAGTTACATGTAAAAAGTAGCGTTTTAAAAGCATTTTATGTACATAAATACGTGTCTACATATACGTACGTACATAAGTATGTAAATATGTGTATATAACATCCAATTTAGCATCCTAAACAAACAGAATTAATTGGCTGGAAAGAACTAAACTTTTTGAAATTTCCTTTTCATTGGATTGTGTGGTCTACCAATATAATAGATTCATCCGTATACATGTACATATGTGTGCATGTATGTTTGTGTCTCTTTAATGTTAGTTTGTTAAAGAATTATTATTCTTTTGATGCTCTTTCTTTTGTTTTATTGCTAAAATGTTGTTTTTTATGTGTAAATACTAAAGAATTTATAGATTTGCGTTCAATTGAATTATCAAAAGTTTTTCCATTTCAAATATAATAGAATTTTATGGTAAATGACAAAACAAAGAAAAAAGTTTGAACATCAATGATTTGAATGTGAGCAATAATATTTATTAGAACAAACAACAAAAGCAAAAGTTAAAAATAAGTTTGGTACATGTGGGATGAGAAGAAAAATTATTGTTAAAGGGTTTAAAATAAAATATTACAATATAAATATATTTATACTAGAGTCGCATTTTGCAATTAAGTGTTTATGTATGTGTGTAAATTGGATTATATCTGAGGTTAGTCATTTCTTAAATATAAAAAGAAATGACTAACGGGTTTGCATATATCTATCAGTTTTTTTTGTCAGCGATTGGTTGTATATTAATACTCTAATGAAAAGTTAAATCAGGCAGACTTTGAAAAAGAGTCCAAAAATATAAGAAACGGGTATCGGTTTTTGAAAAATATACGTCGGCAGGTAACCTAAAGTGGGCAGCAAACATTGATTACCTTTTGTATTTTAAACTTTCCGTTCAATTTTTAAGTAAGAATTAAACATTTATTTAGTGGAGGCATCTCATTTAGGATCAAATGTCACTCTTCGGCAAAAACGTTGACGACATTTTTATGATTTTCAATTAAAGAAAACAAGTAAAGTAGTATCAGTCTACTTTGCCGACAGAGATATACCCTCAGCCTGGTGAATTGAAACACGTTTTTCCAAAAAATTTATGTATCTACGGGGGCGGTTTGGAAACTTCTTAGCCAATCAATGAAAGAGAATAGTTAGTTTTTCAAAAATATTTTTATTTTTCAATATAATCTCCTGAAACTTCAATGCACTTAGTCCAACGCTTTTCTAGCAATTTTATCCCTTGATTAAAATAGTTTTCCTCAAGTTCTTCAAAATAGTGGTTTACAACTGTAATTGCATCTTCATTTGAGGTAAAACGCTTACCAGCAAGGATTTTTTTTAGATTTGGGAACAAGTAAAAGCCACTGGGAGCTAAATCAGAAGAATAAGGTGGGTGGTCAAGCAACTCGTACTTTAATTCGTTGATTTTAGCCATTGCACGATGGGGCCAATGACAGGGTTTCGAGGCACCAAATCACTGGGGCAAGCTAGACCTTCCAAATTTTGTACAGATGTTTATAATGGGCTTAGAAACTAATGTGCCAAATTTGGTTCATATCGGTTCATATATACATATACCTCCCGTATATATGTTCGCCCGATTTCAAGCAATTGATGAACCAAACACGGAAATTCTGCCCAATTTTTATGCGATTTGGAAAATACAACGAAATTAGGACTACAAATAAGTTTGCCAAGTTATATTGAAATCGGTTCAGATTTTGATATTGCTCCCATATATATTTTCGCCCGATTTTAGGTATTTGGTGCACCCATCCCGCTATGTATGTCCAATCTTGATGAAATTTAAAATGTGTGACGGATTTTGGTCTAGAAACATTTTTGGCAAATCATATTGAAATCGGTTCAGAATTGGATAAAGCTCCCATTATATGTTCGCCCGATTTCAGGCAAATGATTGACCAATCATGCAAATTCCATCAAATTACAATAAAATTTGAAAAATGTTACGGAATTCGGACTACAAATAAGTTTGTCAAGTTATATTGAAATCATTTCAGATATAGATATAGCTCCCCTATATACATGTGTTCAAATTTCATGGTTTTGCCTGTGGTTTGTTATAAGTTAATAAAAAGAGGTTCCAAATTTAGTAAAAATCGGCTAAGATTCCGCCACAAAAGCCAACTATTATTATATATATATTATTATTATATACGTCTATTAAATTGTTCCGAAATCCAAATGATAACATTAATGGGTTTCCGATTATTCTCCAACCAAAACATAAAAATGTCCATATTTTTAAGTATTACGACATCTGAAATCAGATTTTTATAAAAAGGCGCAGATAGGCGCAGCTAATTTTTTCACAAAATGATAGTACACATTAATACCTTTCACCACATAAATATAATATCCTAGATCTACCTAGATCTCAAAAGTTATACTCCAGAGAACACATGGATAACAAAGCAAAATACTCCAAAAAAGACATAACATCTTAACTCAAAAATACATTTACCACGCATAACATTTTTATTATTTGTTAACACTATCTTATTTTACATAACGATTGAAGAGCTTTCCATGTTTAAAAAATATAAAAATGTTGAAATGTTCTTTTTGGCGCCCAAAATGCTTTCACTACTTATTTATAATGAATGTCCGAAAATGATGCATAAGAAAATATGTCACCATTGCCAGATCAGTATGTCGCTATGTGGTGTTACCAGATTGATTTATTTTCTTATTTTTAGTGATTCAGAGTGTTGGCAATCGAAATCCGTTATTATTTTTTTCAAATTGTTCACTTCAAAAATTGACTTTTTGCCTCGAAAACCTGCTATTGGCCCCATCGTGCATTGTTAAAACACTCTTGTGCGCTGGTGCGTTGTCTTGATGAAAAATATTTTTTTTGTGTTGTAAGCCAGAACGTTTTTCTCGAATTTGTACATTTAATTGATCCAAAAGGTTGCAATAGTACTCTGAATTTATTGTTTTACCCTTTTGCAGATAGTCAATCAATAAAATACCTTTGAAGTCCCAAAAAACCGTTGCCATAACCTTACCAGCCGATTGAATTGTTTTTTGCCTTCTTTGGGGCACTTCCTCCAGCTTCAGTCCATTGTTTGGATTGTTCTTTTGTCTCTGGAGTATAGTGGTGGATCCATGTCTCATCAACAGTTATGAAACGACGCTTAAAATCAATTTTATTTCGCTTAAAACGATCCAAACAAGCTTGAGAAATGTTCATTCTTATGCGTTTTTGATCGACTGTTAACAAATGCGGCACCCATCTTGCAGAAAGCTTTTTCATCTGTTGTTCTTCATGCAAAATTAAATGGACTCGATCATTTGAGATGCCCATGACATTAGCAATTTCACGCACTTTTATTTGTCTATCATTTAATACCATATCATGCACTTTGGCTACAATTTCTTTTGTTGTTGCTGTTTTTGGACGTCCACTACGTGCTTCATCTTCAATGCTTGTACGACCACGTTTAAATTCAGCAACCCAATTTTTTACTGTTGCATATGAAGGAGGACTTTCACCTAACACATTCACCATATCATTATGAATTTCTTGTCCCGATAAACCTTTTTTATACCCTCAGCCTTTAGGCTAAGGAGGGTATATACACTTTGATACGATGAAAATGTGCCTCATCGAAATAATGGTTTTAGACCCCAAGTATGTTTGGAGGAAATGTGTTTCAGACAATTTTGAGTCGATCTAGCCATGTCCGTCCGTCTGTCTGTCTGTCTGTCTGTCCTGCTGGCTGGAGCGCACGATAAGTCTCGAACGGATGAACCGATTCGGTTCAAATTTTGCCTTTCGTAATATTTTGCCTAAACTTAGTTTAAGTTCGAAGATGACCTACATCGGTCCACTCCTTCCGGTACCTCCCCCACAAAAGTTCGAAAATGTTCGGAAAGTATGTGCGCACGATAACTCTTGAAGGGAGTGACCGATTTGGTCCATACTTTGTATAGCGTAAACTTTCTACCAGAGTAATATGAGGTTCCAATATAATCCCAATAGGTCCACTCCTTCGGGTACCTCCCACACAAAATTTGGGAAAAGTTCAGTTTAGGGCTATCTCTCGAATCGCTTTGATTTTTGTTTTAGCAACTTGTATTCACTGCCCTCCATACGATGGTACAAGTTTCATCAGGGGCAAGTCTACACTTCCTGAGAAAATAGCCTGAAAGTTGCAAAAAACCCCTTTGACACCGTGTGAGGTGGTTGGAGCCCAAGATAACTCTCGAACGGATCTGCCGATTCGGTCCAAAATATGGCCTTAGTAATATTTTGTCCAAACATAGTTTAAGTTTGAAGATAAGCCATATTGGTCCACTCCTTCAGGTACCTCCCCCACAAAAGTTCAAAAATGTTCGGAAAAATTTTTCGTACGGTAACTCTTGAAGGGAGTGGCCGAATTGGTCTATACTTTACACATCCTAATATATCTACCAGGTATAGATCAGGCTCAAATATGGACTATATTTGTCCACTCCATCCGGTACCTCCCACACAAAATTTCGGATAAGTTCACTTTAAGACCTGATATAGAATCACTTTGATTTTTGTTGAAGCAACTTGCATTCGCTGCCTCTATTACGATGGTAAAAGTTTTTTAGGGGCAAGTTTATAATTCTTGAGCAAACAGCCCGTATAGTGTAAAAACCCCCTATGGCACCATATGTTGTGGCTGGAGATCCACTTCCATAACGGTCAATGTCGATCCATTCCTTTTAGTATCTCCTCCGCAAAACTTTTGATCTTTAATCCTAATCAACATTTTTGTCGGTTCAAATGCCCAAAATTTTTTAAAACCCCCTAAATATATACTATTTCGGGAAAAAATTGTTTCAATATACACAGGCTGAGGGTATATCTCTGTCGGCAAAGCCGACTGATACTTTTTTACTTGTTATGTAAATATTTAATGACAGCACGCATTTCTAATTTTTCCATTGTAAAAAAATTGCGAATGCGTCTTTTTTGAACACCTGTTTCTATATGAAGGAGTTGCCAGATCGAACCAAATTTAACATGTGTTCATAACAGAGATTGGAGTTTCCAAAACACTTAACTTTTTTCTGTTTATACCTCGCTTTTTGTGCTAGGCTAAGAAGTTTCCGAACTGAATTTTGGGTGTATGAACTTGCCGACAAAAGTAGGGATTTGGATTAAAGCTCAAAAGTTTTGCAGGGGAGGAAAGGACTGACTAACCAATTTTATAAGGGGGTCGCATTCCTCTTAATAGATTTCGCGCCCAGCATTCATTTCAGTTGGTCACCATATAATTTAGGGTTTTTCGAGCATTAATCAGGAAAGATGGACATGGAAAACAAGGCCACTAGGAGTACCTTCGGTAAAAATTTCCAAAGAATCCTGGAACAGACCCTTGGCCGCACAAAAATGTTGCACATTTGTGTGGATTTAACTCCAAAGAGTGGACCGATAGGGCCCGCGTTTGATCATCAACTAGGTTTGGACAAAATATTTTGAGATTCAAAGTTTGGACTAAATCGGTTGCTCCGTTTATGATATAGCGCACGTACCATTTTAGCGAATATTTTTTAACTTTTGGGGGTGGTGGGGGGAGCTACCGGAAGATGTAGACCTATAAGCACCACCTTAGAAATTTTTTAATATTCGCTGTATTCGAGCGTTGCCGTGCGCGTGGCTGATGGTGAAATTCGAATATGGTGCTTGCTGGCCGTAGGCGTTTGGTACAGCTTTTGAATCATTTGCTCAAGAAGTATGAATTTGTCCCTCAAAAAACTTGTACCATAGTAATAGGGGCCTTGAATACAACCTGTTGCAAAGAAAATCAAAATGGAGCAAATCGGTTACAGCATTCGAGAGTTATCGTGCGCTCCATTTGAACGAAAAGTTTGGATTTTTGTGGGGGAAGTACCCAAAGGGAGTGGGCCGATATAGCCTATCTTAGAACCTGATATAATTTTGCGCAAAGTATTACGACTGTCAAATTTTGGACCCATACGGTTTATCCATTCGAGAGTTATTGTGTGCTCCTTCCACTACACATGATGCCACAGAGGGCTATTACAGCTTTCGGGCCATTTTCTGAGGGAGTATGGACTTGCCCCTGAAATAACTTCTACCGTCGTAATAGAAGCAGCGAGTACAAGTTGTTATAACAAAAATCAAAACGATTTGAGAGGAAGTTTTACACTGCACTTTTCTGAAATATTTTGTGTAGTCCATATTCGAACTTGATTCATGTTTGGTAAAAATATTACGATGTGCAAAGTATGGACTAAATCGGTTGGTCCCTTCGAGAGTGTTTGTGCGCTCCAGCCAGCCAGAAAGACGGACAGACAGACGGACGGACATTGCTAAATCGACTCCAAATTGTCTGAAACGGATTTGTTCAAACATACTTGGGGTCTAAAAGCATTATTTCGATAAGGCACATTTTTCCCGTATGAAAGTGAATATACCCTCGACAGCATAAATGCTGTGGGTATATTTAGTGAGAAACCAAAGGATATGTCATTCTTATACCCTCCAACATAGTATGAAGGATATACTGAATGTGTTCTTCCTTTTACAACGCATTGAAATAATAATGTGTGACCCTATAAAGTATATATATTCTTGATCAGGATCAGAAATTCTGAGTCGATCTACCAATGAGCGCTATATTTTTGCATCTGAGTAACTTTTTTCCATAGACGGATCAAGTTCGAAGGTTGACTATATTGGTGCATGTTTTGGTGTAGCCCCCATATAATGGTACCTCCCGATTTACTTCGATGGGATGTAACCACAGATGCACTGGAGTCAGATGAGTAGGCTTTGCGGGGCAGTTGAATAGGTGCTTAGTATCGTGCGGGCCCATGCCGCATACTGGCCAGATATCTTGCACGGTGCGATCGATTCCCGCCCAATATCCCCAGCGTAATTGAGCCAAAACTACTCTGGTTTGTCGTGGCAGCTCTTCAGCTTCGATAGTTGGGGATTTACTCCGATGACTGCATTCACACAATAATTGCTTATGGTCTTAGCAACTGTGTCCGTGTGAATGCTGTTCAAACCTGCCTGATATGCCTGTTGATCTAGAGGTTTTCTCCTATATTGTTGGACCGCCGTCTCTAGAGCATGAATATCCTTCTTGATATGCCTGGGTGGATCGGTGGCCAGCAGATGGTGATTGGGATGGCTCTCACGGTAACACCCGAGCAAGTACTGCAACGATAGCATCTCATTATGTTGTCGTACTGGAAGAATCTTTGCCTCCTCATGTAGATGGTCCACTGTAGATTTGAGGAGGCACCCTGTTGCTTTCCTCAGGTCGGCGTTCTGACAAATTTGAATCTTATCCCACTGCGTGTCACATAAATTCGGGGACCAAACTGGCGTCGCACAGCTTACACAGACTATCGCTTTATACCTGGTCAACAAGGTTTCTTTATCTGCACCCCAAGTGCTGCCGGCTAGGGACTAAAGGACCTTGTTTCTACATTTCAGTTTATCGCAGATAGCTGAGGCATGCGCGAAAAAATGTGGTAAGATCGGTTACATAGGAGTTTAGTCTCTCACAGATGTCATCAAGGTTGGTACCGGATGCCTGGATCGTACAATCATCCGCATACGTTACGATCTCAATGCCGTCTGGAAGGGGCGGAATACAGGAAAGGTATATGTTTAACAGTTCCGTAGATATCACCCCTGCTTGGGGAACTCCCTGTTTCACTGTACGGGGCTTGGATTTCTTGTTCCTGAATTCCACATACGACTGGCGACCACACATATAGTTGATTATCCAAATTTTTAAGATTTTGCCGGTGTCCTCGAACCGCGTGGAGTGCTTGAAAGTATCAAAGGCTTTTCATAAGTCAAGCGCCACCATCACTGTTCTATCACACGGCCGCTCCTGGTTGAGTCCTCGACAAATATGTGTGAAAATGGCGTGCAACGCTGTTGTCGTGCTGTGCTGCTTACGGAATCCATGCTGATGATCGGCAACTTGATAGCTATTTCTAATGCTGGGGAGGACTAAGGCCTCAGGGTCTTCCCTGCAGGTGACAAAAGCGAAATCGGCCTGTAGGATTCACCTTTCCTGGCATCCTTGCCTGGCTTCAGTAGCGGGACCACCCAGCCCATTTTCCAGATTTCGGGAACAACAAGGCTGGATAGCGACAGGTTGAGAACTTTAGTGAGATAATCCACTCCCGGCTCATCCAGCTGTTTCAACATTACCTTGGAAATTCCGGCAGGGCCCAACGCTTTGGATGATTTAGTGTTCCTGATGGCATGCGCAAAATCATCCATTGTAAACTGTGGTGGTGCATCCTCGGCAGGAAGAGATCTGATGCGACATAACACTCTTCTCTTCGCCCTGTCACTCTCGGGGTGCTCGACAAACTGTCGATTGAAGTAACTTGCACACCTCTTCGGGTCAGTCAACGTAACATCGCCAAACGTGACTGAGGTCCTATCGTCCCTTCTTCAAGGGTTCAATATGACTTAACCAATGCCCACAATTCACCTATACCTAATCCAATGTTGCAATTCTTCAGATGATGTAACCACATGTTCTGTCGATTGTCGATTACGGGTCAGTCAACGTAACGTCGCCAAACGTGACTGAGGTCCTATCCTCCCTTCTTCCAGGGTTCGAGAGTGACTTAACCAATGCCCACAATTTACCTATACCGTATCCAATGTTGCAATTCTTCAGATGATTTAACCACTTGTTCCGCTTATGCTCGCCGACCAGCCTGTTAGCTTCCACTGTCAGCTCCCTGACTCTGTGGTCATTGGGGTTGGCTCGACGAAGCTCATCACGCTCAGTTGCTAATCCCGCCGCCTCACGGTAACACCCGAGCAAGTACTGCAACGATAGCATCTCATTATGTTGTCGTACTGGAAGAATCTTTGCCTCCTCATGTAGATGGTCCACTGTAGATTTGAGGAGGCACCCTGTTGCTTTTCTCAGGTCGGCGTTCTGACAAATTTGAATCTTATCCCGCTGCGTGTCACATAAATTCGGGGACCAAACTGGCGTCGCATAGCTTACACAGACCGACCTATCACTTTATACGTGGTCAACAAGGTTTCTTTATCTGCACCACAAGTGCTGCCGGCTAGGGACTTAAGGACCTTGTTTCTACATTTCAGTTTATGGCAGATAGATGTGGCATGCGCGGAAAAATGTGGTAAGATCGGTTACATAGGAGTTTAGTCTCTCACAGATGTCATCAAGGTTGGTACCGGATGCCAGGATCGTACAATCATCCGCATACGTTACGATCTCAATGCCGTATGGAGGGGGCGGAATACAGGAAAGGTAGAGGTTTAACAGTTCCGGAGATATCACCCCTAATAGGGGAACACCCTGTTTCACTCTACGGGGCTTAGATTTCGTGTTCCTGAATTCCACATACGACTGGCGACCACACATATAGTTGATTATCCAACGTTTCAGACTTTGCCGGTGTCCTCGAACAGCGTGGAGTGCTTGAAAGTATCAAAGGCTTTTGATAACTCAAGCGCCACCATCACTGTTCTATCACACGTCCGCTCCTGGTTGAGTCCTCGACAAATATGTGTGAAAATGGCGTGCAGCGCTGTTGTCGTGCTGTGCTGCTTACGGAATCCATGCTGATGATCGGCAACTTCATAGCTATTTTTAATGCTGGGGAGGACTAAGGCCTCAAGGGTCTTCGCTACAGGTGACAAAAGCGAAATCGGCCTGTACAATTCACCTTTGCTGGCATCCTTGCCTGGCTTCAGTAGCGGGACCACCCTGCCCATTTCCAGACTTCGGGAACAATAAGGGTGGCTAGCGACAGGTTGAGAACTTTAGTGAGATACTCTACTCCCTGCTCATCCAGCAGTTTCAACATTACCATGGAGATTCCATCAGGGTCCAACGCTTTGGATGATTTAGCGTTCCTGATGACATTCGCAACATCATCCACTGTAAACTGTGGTGGTTCATCCTCGGCAGGAAGAGATCTAATGCGACGTAACACTCTTCTCTTCGCCCTGTCACTCTCGGGGTGCTCGACAAACTGTCGATTGATGTAACTTGCACAGATCTTCGGGTCAGACAACGTAACGTCGTTAAACGTGACTGAGGTCCTATCCTCCCTTATTCCAGGGTTCAATATGACTTAACCAATGCCCACAATTCACCTATACCTAATCCAATGTTGCAATTCTTCAGATCATTTGACCACTTGTTCCGCTTATGCTCGCCGACCAGCCTGTTAGCTTCCAGTGTCAGCTCCCTGACTCTGTGGTCATTGGGGTTGGCTCGACGTAGCTCATCACGGTCAGTTGCTAATCCCGCCGCCTCTGCTGGGAAGTTTGGTCTTACTTCGGGTATTCGACCAGCAGGGATATGGCGAGCGGCTGTAGCATTGATGATGTCTCGGAACTTCACTTCCGCTACCCGAACATCAGAAGGATTGGGCAATTCTCTGAAGCGGTGATTGATGAACTCTCTGAAACTCGGCCAATCAGCTTTTCCATGATTGACGAATGTGCGGCGTTCAGAGGTGATGAAATCGGGTGGTTTGCTGATGGAGACAATTATGGGGAGATGGTCTGATCCAAGGGAAATGACGGGTTGCCAGGTGACGTCATTTGTCCACCAAAAATCTTCCACATAGGTCCACTTTTTGGTATATAGGATTTTAGCTACATATTTTAACCGAAGCTGTAATTTGACGTTTGAAGTTCTCAAACTCCTCCATCAAAAATCGCCCACATAGGTCCATGTCTTGGTATATCCCTCATATAAAGATCTGTTGGAAATGTCTAGATACATTTTTAAACCTAATTTAGGGAATATTTTATGGTGGAGGGTAAGTTTGGACCGACTGAATTTAATGTTTTTACTTGTTTAATTTTCATTTGATGTTCCCTGCATTCATGAAACTTCTCCACAAAAAATCGTCAACATAGCTCCACGTTTAGGTATAGGCCCATATAACGATGCCAACCGATTTTCTGTATTTTGAGGGCTTAAGATACATCTTTTGAGCGAACTGCCTGTTATTCCACATTTGAAGATCGCAGTGGTGTCAAAACTTCGATAGTTTGAGAGTTTTAGCTAAATTTTTGATCTAACTACATGTTATTTGGTATTTGAGTTTCCGGTTGTCACAAAACTTCTCCATCAAACATTGTCAATATAAATCCACGTTTTGCTATAGCCGGTATCTCCCGATTTTCGGCATTTTTAGGGTTTTAGCTTTATATTTGGACTAAACTACCCGCAATTTGACAGTTGGTGTTTCCTGCAGCCACGAAACTCCTCCACCAAAAATTTGTCAGCATATGCCCACATTTAGGTATACCCCGGTATTCATTATTTTCAGGGTTTTACCTACATTTGTTTGCTACTTCTCGTAATTTGACATATGAGCTTCTCTGCAGTGTCGAAACTTCTCCACCAATATCTGGTATAGCTACCAAATAACGATACCCCCAGATTAGCGGTATTTTTAGGGATGTAGCTACATTTTTAATTGGCATTTGATGTTCCCTGCATTCGTGAAACTTCTCCACAAAAATTTTTTCCATATAGGTCCACTTTTAAGTATAGAACCCATATAACGATACCTTCCGATTTTGGGTATTTTAAGCTACATCTTTTGACCGATAAGAGGTAGTATTTCACATTTTAAGTTCCCAGTGGTCACAACACTTCTTCATCAAAATTTATCAACCGGTACCTCCCGCTTTTCGGTATTTTGAGGGTTTAAGGGTATTTGAGTTTCTCCATCAAAAAATTTCAACATAAGTTCATGTTTTGATATAACCGTACCTCCCGATTTTTTGTTATTTTGGCCCGGCCGAAGTTAACACATTTTTACTTGTGGTTTTACTGTGGTAGGAAACTAATAATCTCTCATTAATTTCCAAGCAATAAGCAATATACGATTAATTATTAGAATAGACCCAATATAATGTTACCCTTTTATGTACAGCCGATCTATAACATTTACCAACTACATGTATACATCTTGAATATTCCGATAGTTTAGTCATATTTTCCTGTT